>NW_026591348.1:0-16701 GCF_907164565.1 Psammomys obesus | reverse complement strand
TGTCTGATGCTTGCTTTCCCTTCTAGACCCAGGTATATAATGGGATAATGCATCAAGACATGTCGTTGGCCTGCAGCCTTCTTTGTAGCCCCAATCCCAGTCTTGTCAGTTTGTTTCAATGACAATTTTTTTATCCTCAGGACCCAGCCACCTCCTAATCTCCCTGTGGGCCCCAGTCATAAGCTGTCCAACAATTACTACTGTACTCGTGATGGTCGCCGGGAAGTTGTGCCTCCTTCAATCATCATGTCTTCACAAAAGGCCTTGGTGTCAGGCAAGACAGCTGAGAGGTGAGGACCTTCAATGTTCCTTGCCCAGAACTCTGCAGCATTCCCTTCTTTTACTGGCTTTTCCTTTCTAGCTTTCCACAATCCCATTTTTATCAGTTGGATGTGGTGGGGCAGGCCTGTGGTCCCACTACTCAGGAGGCTGGGGCAAGAGAATTAAGAGTTCACACCAGGGCTGAGAATATAGCTACTTGCCTAGTAAGCAGTGCAACCTGAGTTTGATCCCCAGAACCCTGGCTTTAAAAAGAAAGAAAGAAAGAAAAAAAAAAATCCAGGCCTGGTAGTGGACTTGTAAACCTCAGTGTTTGGGAGATGAAGATAGGCTGAGGCAGGAAGTTTGACATTCCAGGCCAGCTTGGGTGATATAGTTAGGGGCATGTGTAAAACAAGTGGGGGCAGGTAACATTAGTGGGTAAGGCACTTGCTGACCTGAGATTGATCCATGTGGTGGAAGCAATGCCTGCAGGTTGTGTTTTAACTTCTACACAAGTGCCATGGCATGCCCCCTGGCCCAATAAATTAATAAAGAAAAATGTTGATAATAAAAGAACCTCAAGGGAACCCAAGAGAAAAAAACCTACTTGGTCCCTGTCCTCAGGTGCCTTTTCTTAATTGGGGAATGACAGTAGTATTTCATGAGGTTCATAGGAAGCCATAATCTGAAATGAGTTTCTAAACTAGATCCAGCAGACCAAGACAGAATAGGCATTTATGTGGAAGTCCGAGCCATGAGTGAAGCTTACTTGTTTGTTCAGTCTTCTGAGAAACCAGATGAAAGATCATTGCCAGTTCCCTGGCAGACCAGTTTTTGCTGGCATGATAAAGAAGTCCCCTCTGGCATAGCCTTTATAAGGAAGGTAACATTGAACTGACAAGTCTTTTTGTTAGAATTCTTCTTCCTTCAGCTCTTTCCTGTCTATAAAGCCAACCTCCTCTGCTCTATTAGTCAGCTCTCATTCTGATTTATAGAATGAGGTGCAAGGTCTAGTGATACTATGCCATTTTAGAGAACTTGTTGATCTTGCAGAGGTCATGGGTAGGGTTGCCAGGACCTTCATGGTGCCTTATAACTTTATTAACTGCAGTTCCAGGCGATTGGATGCCCTGTTCTGCCTTTACAGGTACCAAACATTCAAGTGGCACATGCATATATATGTAGGCAAATTACCTATACACATAGACATACCCAGATGTATAGAAAAAAATTAAAATGAGTTGCTGAGGCTGCAGTGGTACACACCTTGCATCCTAGCACTCAAAAGGCAGAGCTGGGGGTTGGCTATAAGTTGGAGGCCAGCCTGGTCTACATAATGAGTTCCAGAGGTGCCTGCCGCAAACAAATAAAAACAGACAAACCAACTGAAAAGACTAGAGAGATGACGCAGTGGTTAAGATTGTGTAATGTTCTTGCAGAGGAACAGTTCTGTTCTCAGCACCTATGTTGATCGGCTTATAACCTGTAACTCCAGCTCCAGCGGATCCAGTGCCCTCTTCTGGATCTCACAAATCCATGTACTCACATATGCACCACCTCCTCCTCCTCCTCACATGTTATCTGTCTACCTTGCCTGCCTACTCACCTACCCAGCCAGCCAGCCAGCCACCCACCTGTCCGCCCATCCATCCATCCATCCGAGACAGGACTTCTCTGTATAGCAGCCTTTGCTGTCCTTTCAATTTGTTCTGCTTCCAGGCTGGCCTCAAACTCACATAGATCCACCTATCTCTACCTCAAGAGAGTGTTGGGATTAAAGGTGAGTGCTACCATGCCTGGCTTTTACTATTAAAAAAAAAAAATGCTGAGGTAATGGCTCACTTGGTCTAGTTCTTGCAGAACCTGATTTTTAACCCCAGATACTATGGGGGAAAAAGCTGAGCCTGCTAGTACACACTTGAAATTTCAGCATTGTGGTGGTAGAGATAAGTGGATTCCTGGACCTGCTGACCAGCCTCGGAATGTTCCTGACTCAAGGAAAAGGTAGATGCTGCTTGGGGAATACTTGAGGTTTTCCGCTGACTTTCACATGATGTGCACAGACACACAGACATGCACAGACACAGACATGTGCACATGCGCACAGGAACAGATGCAGACAGACATCGATATGGACACAGACACAGTTGTATACCTGCACCAATTCTGGAATCACAAAGCCAATTAAAGTTCAAGTAAGTATATTGTACTTGACCATAAATCTTCCTTAATGAGCTGATGAATAGAGTTCATGACATACTTGATGCCTAATAACTCTTGCAAAACCACAGAGAATCGATGCCTAGAGAGGCCAACAGCCTAGGCCATACAGGCAATTCACAGTGAGGTCCTAGTATACTTTAGCCTCTTTTTTTTATTCAAAAAAATTTTTTTTTCTTGTTACTGTTTGTGGTGGCTCTCACTCCTTTAATCTCAGCACTTGGGAGGGAGAGGCAGGCAGATCTCTTGAGTCCCAGAACAGCCAGGCCTATACAGAAGAACTCTGTCTCAAAAAACAAACAAAAATAAAACTATATTTAAAAACGATATATTTACTTTTATGCATATGGATATTTTCCCTGCATATAGGTCTTTGCACCTTATACATGCCTGTCACCATCAGAGGCCAAAAGCGGGCATCCGGTCCCCTGAAATGAATGGAATTATAGATGTGAGCTGCCATGTGAGTGCTGCAAACTGAAGTTGGGTCTTCTGGAAGAGCAGCCCATGCTGAGCCTTCTCTCCACTCCCAACAGTTATTTTTATTATTTTTTAGTAAATGTCTGTCTGTAGGTCTGTGCATGTCAGTACATGTGCCCTCAGAGACCAGAGGCATTAGGTCTCCCTGCAGAGTTGCAGGTTCTTTCGAGCCACTTGATGTGTGTGTTGAGAACTGAACTCGGGTGTTCTGTAAGGATGTAAGTTCACTTGTTGCTGAGCCATCTCTCCAGCCCTCAACCTTTTTATATTAAAAAGTGAGTGTATTTTCATGTGGTGTGTGTGTGT
This sequence comes from Psammomys obesus, assembly GCF_907164565.1. Classification (NCBI taxonomy): domain Eukaryota; kingdom Metazoa; phylum Chordata; class Mammalia; order Rodentia; family Muridae; genus Psammomys; species Psammomys obesus. The sequence goes on along the minus strand of NW_026591348.1, from coordinate 13,434 downwards.
GAGGGGAGAGGGGACAAGTGACAGTGAATCGATGCACATGTAACAGCGTGTGTGGAGGTAATCGATTTTCTCCTTTCACCTTTTTGAGGTTTGGTTTGTTCCTCTTGCTGTGCGGTGTACTGAAGATAGTTGGCCTGTGAGCTGTCTCTGCCTCCCGTTCATTTGCAGGAGTGTTGGCATCACAGATGCACACTACTATGCACAGCTTTTTATGTGGGTTCTGGGGTTCACATTTAGTTTGTCAGGCTTCCACAACAAGCATTTTACCCACTAAACCATCTCCCCAGCCAGCAGCCTATTTATTATTTCATTTTTTGAGACAGAGTTGCATGTAGTCCAGGTTGGCTTCTTATTTACTATGTAGCTGAGAACTTGAACTCATAATCTCCCTGCCTTCAGTTCCCGAGTGCTGACAGGAATGTGCTATCACTCTTGGCTTATATGAAGCTGGGGGTGGAATCCAGGGCTTTTGGTCATGCTAGATAAACACTTTACTGAGTTTTATTTCTAGCCCTACCTTTTTATTTTAAATGTATTATTATTATTAGTTTTTTTTTTTTTTTTTTTCTTTGGTAGCCCAGGCTGGCCTTGAATTTATTCTAATCCTCCTGCCTTTACTTCCCAAGTACTAGAATTACAGGTGTATGCCAGTGTGCCATAGCTTTTGTTCGGTTTTGAGACAGGCTCACCATGTGGCCTTGCCTAGCCTTGGAACTTGTTAATGTAGACCATGCTGGCCTTGAACTCTCAGAGAACCACTTGCCTCTCCTGAGTACTAGGATTAAAGGTATATGCCACGGTGTCTGGTTGCTCTAGCTTACTCAGCCTTCTTAAGCCTCTATTTCTCTATCTGTAAAACATTAGACTTGAACTGTGAAACCTGTGAGGCCTCTATGTGTTAGAAGTTAGGATAGAACATGCTGATTGTCCCCGTCACCTTCTGCTTTTTTGGAATCTAACACCAGAGTGAGTATGTCAAGCTACCTGACTCTTCCAGGGTCTTCACTGTGGCCCTGGGGATGTTTGCATTTTCTAGGGGGGCAGCTTTGTTTTTTTTTAAGGGATGGTAGGAGCCCTGTCCCTCTCCTGCCCCTGCCCCTCCACAGTGGTGTGTCCTTGCCTCCTTTCACTGTGTTTTTAAGCCTCTCGAGCACTATGCTGCAGTCGAGACAGTTTGGGGTCGGAAGGTACTTGCTTGAACTTGTTGGTTCAGTGTTCTTTGTGTTTTTTGTTTGTTTGAGGTTACACTGGCTTGGAACTTACTATGTAGACCAGGGTGGCCTTCTAATTTACAGAGTTCCACTACTTCTGCGATTAAAGGCATGTGTATTAATCAGGAACAGAATTACAGAATGAATTTCTCCATAGAAAGGGGATTTATTAGAATGGCTGGCTATGGTTCAGCTAATCCAGCAGTGGCCAGAATCTTGAAGACATAGGCTCTAATGCCAGTACAGGAATGAACTTGCTAATGAGATTGCAGAAGAGATCACTTCTTTCCATGTCTCTTACATAGGCTGCCAGCAGAAGGTGTGGTTCAAATTAAAGGTGGATTATCCCATGTCAAAAGATCTGGATTAAAGGTTCATCTTCCCACCTCAAAGATTCAGATCAGAAGAAGTAGACTTTCCCACTTGAAATGATTTAATTAAGAAAAAGCCCTCACAGGTGTGCCCAGTCATTTGTGTTTTTGTTAATTCCAGATGTAGTCAAGTTGACAACCAAGAAATGCCATCAAAGGATGTGTCACTATGCCCAGTCTTGTCTTCATCTTTTTACCGTTATGTAGTAATGACACATATTACTATATTGCCTTGGTTGTCCTGGAACTCTTGGGATCAGGGGATCTTGTTGCTTTCTTTAGACTCTTTAGATACCTGGAACTATAGGTACATGCCACTGAGCACATTCCGCCCCTGATTTTTTACATAAGGTTTCTTTGTATAGCCCAGTCTGACCTTAAACTTAAAATTCAGCATTAGCCTTTCAAGTGCTAAGATTGTTTATTTACATTTTATACTCTGCTCTACCAGCTTTAAGGGCTGGCCTTATGTCACTAGTACTGTGCCTTTGTGTACCTTACGTGGAGTGTTTGGTAATCACTATCTGAGGAAGAACAGTGGACACCCATTACCTGGTGAATGAACATGAGGACATGACTGCTCCTAGGTGTGGTTGAGGAAAAGGTCTTTATTGTAGGTAGGAGGGAGACTTTAGCCAGAGGCATCTGGAAAGGTCCAGACAGAACATGGTTAGAATAGACTGGAGCATGAGATGAGAGAGAGGAGGGACCAGGAGAGGGAGAAGAACCAAAAGAGAACTAAGAGAGTGGAGCCAAAAGAGAGTGTGATCAAGATGGCTGGGTTATATAGAAAAGAAGCTGGGGGAAGATAAGGTAAAGGAAGCTCAGTGGCTGGAGAGGTTTAGGGTAGGAGGTGAGAAGTGCTGAGAGGAGCCTGGCAACCTCAGTTAGCCATTAGCCCCAGGTTTTTGGGGTCCTTAACACCCAGTATCCTACTCTGGAGTATGTCCACACCGGACTGTGAGTAGGAAGGGAGGATTCCAGGTGTTCAAGGCGAGGTTCTAGGCCTGGGAGTCACAAAACAAACCTAGTGATATTTTTGGAGATGTTTTGTCTCACAGTGCTTTTTGTGCTTGCAGGTCTTTTGCTTATATATGTTATGGTTTCCAAGTTTGTGTTTTTATGGGTTTTGTGTGTGCTTGTGTGTGTGTGTTTGTGTCTACATGTGTTTTTCTTTGTTTCTTTTTGATGTGGTAGTTTGTTTATTTGTCAGTTTGTTTTATTAATGAAAGAAGGTATGAAGTTGGATGGGTTGGGGAAGTGGGGAGGATCTGGGAGGAAATGAGAAGGGAGACTGATATATTGTATGGAAAATTTATTTTCAGTAACAATTAAAAACAAACAACATATAAGCAAAAAGATCCCTTCTCCACTGTTCTTTGCAGACCTGCCTCTAACCGGACTTTGTCTTTTTCTTGCAGCTCTGCTGTGGCAGTCACTGAGAAGATGGCAGTGACACCTGCTCCTCCCATAAAGAGGTGGGAGCTGTCTAAGGACCAGCCATACCTGTGACCCTGCCCTAGGCTACCTTGCCATGTCCCCATGGCCACGTGACTGCTTTTCCTCCTTGGATTTCTGCTGGGGCGAGCATAACCTAATTTATAAAAAATACATCAAATGCCACATTACTTCCATTCTGTCTTGTCTTAGTATTTATTGATTTTATTTGCTCTGTTGTTATAGTATGTGTAGGGCGTGTGAATACATGCTGCAAGCATATGTGGAGGTAAGAGGACAACTTTGGGGATTGGTTTTCTCCTTCCACCTTATTGAGGAAGAGTTTTGTTTTTTGACATCCTGTGTATTCCAGGCTAGCTGACCCAAGAGTTTCTGGCCGATGCTGCCATCTGTGTCACCCAGCCTGCTGTAGGAGTGCTGGGATTACAGATTTGAGCCACTGCATGTCCTTTTTTTTGTTCTGAGGATGGAACTCAGGACTAAGCCTTCCACTACTTGTGAGCCATCTTGCCAGGCTGTCCTCCAACCTCCTACTGGGTTTCTCTGTGTAACAGAACCCTGGCTATCGTGGACTTGCTTTGTAGACCAGGCTGTTCTCAAACTCACAGAGATCCGTCTGCCTCTGCCTCCTCTGAGTGCTGGGATTTAAAAGAGGGCACCAGATCTCACTATAGATGGTTGTGAGCCACCATGTGGTTGCTGGGAATTGAACTTAGGACCTTTGGAAGAGCAGCCAGTGCTCTTAACCTCTGAGCCATCTTTCCAGCCTGTTGGTTTGTTTTTTAAAGCTAGGGTCTTGGTGGGTATCATAGGTGTATGCCTGTAATCTCTGCATTTAATAAGCTAGTTGGTGAACATCATTTGTCTCATGGAATGATCCTATAGCTCTTGAGTAGGTGTGTGGATTCTGAAGGGAGAACTGTGGAAAACGTGAATAAAGTACTAAATTGAGTGTGGTGGTACATGACTAAACCCAGTACTTAGAAGGCTGAGGCAGGAGGCTTGCCAGTTTGAGGCCTGCTTGGGTTATAGATTAAGAACCTATCCCAGACTAACATAGAAAGCTGTTACCACAAGAAAGGTGTAATAAGCATGTTAAGACTGGAGCCCTCTGCAAGTTGAGAGCAAGGGAAGAAAGGTCACAGCCTTGACCAGAAGGTGTCCATATCCTAGTAAGTGTTACAGATGGCTCTACTAAGGAGTTTGGGTTCTGGTTGGGGCAAAAGGACAAGCTAGATTCAGAAAGAAGGTCAGAAGGGAGAGGAACAGTGGTCAGGGTGTAGAGAGGCCAGAGTACTAGGGGCTTCAGGCAGTATGTGGCACTGAAAATTTCTGTGTAGTTTTATGACTGATGAAACTGTTGGAAAGTTGTATGGGAAGGAGGTCTGTGCCTGCCTTTGTCCCTCCCTCCCTCCCTCCCTCCCTTCCTCCCTCCCTCCCTCCCTCCCTCCTTCCTTTTTTCCCTCCTTCCCTTTTTTTCTTTTTTCCGAGACAAGGAGACAAGGTTTCTCTGTATCCGTGACTAGACCAGGTTTAGAGATCCACCTACCTCTGTGGGGGCAGGGTCTCCTATAGCCCAAGCTAGTCTTAAGTTCTTTGTATTTGAGGATGACCGTGGAACACAGGGCTTGGTGCATGCCAGGCAAGCACTGTAGCAACTGAGCTCTCTCCAGTCCTTTTGTATTTTGAGGTAGGTCCCCACTCTAGCTTAGGCTAACTTGGAACTTTATAAATAGGCCAGGCTGACCCTGAAGTTACCGAAGTCCTGCCCCAGCCCTCCAAAGTCTGAGATTATAGGTGTTAAATTCCATGTGTGGCCTCAGCTCTTTATCTGTTTTGGCTGTTTCAGCAATTCTGGGAGGTTATCTTGGAGAGACCATGCACTCTCTTAGGCTTATTGAGAACTGGTTGCAAACTCTAGGGAGCTGGTAAGTGAGTTTCATTGCTCTGTGCAAATCCAGGGTCTGCCTCTGCTCCAGATCCTCCACCAAGAGCCTGATTCAAAACCAGTGTGTGCCCCTCCCTTTCCTGGGCAATCCTGTTTCCCTCTGTCTGCATCCCTTTCTGTGTCTGAACACCATTACCTTCTCCAGAAATTGGTGAGGCTTATATACTATATTCCAAAAGCAGTTGTAACCTCTAACATTTTACAGTGGTCAGACAGCCCATGCATCTGCAAATAGAAAACATTTGTGTGAAAATCCAGGCCTAAATGTAGCATTTTGGGAATCAGAAATTTGCCCACTGAGGGACAGTGAGGAGTCTCCAGCTGTGCTGGGAGATAACTGTCACAGATTCTGAAGTTACAACTATGAAAAACATAATGTGAAGAAGAAAACACTAAACTGGTTGTGGTGGTACATGATTGTATCCATAATACATAAGTGGCCAAAGCCACTTGGCCAACTTGGGTTATGTATTGAGAACATAACTCAGACCAACAGAACACTATCACCACAAAATGACTAGGCATATTGGAGATCATTTTTGCACCCACTGAGTGGAAGTGGGATGAGAAAACCCAAATGCTGCCAATCCTGTATCCATCTCCTACCCCGGAGGATGAGAATGTCAGAATAGTCTCAAATTTGTGAGAACTAGAGGTTACGAGGTTGGGATGGTATCTAAATAGATGGGACAGCCAAGGTTGAAAGCCGGTAACTGTTCATTTCTTCATCACCTCATTCCTTCACTGCATGTGCCAGGCATCCAAGACACAGCAGTTAGCAATCCAACATCCTGACCCACCTGCAGCTGGCATTCTAGTGGGTAATCAGACAATAAAGCTAAAATAAATAATAAAATCTCGTAGGTGGCACCAAAGCATGAGGGACCTGCTGAGGAGTGTTCACGGGTGTGGCTGCCATATTTATTGGGACCATTGGGTAGTGATATTTGCAGTAGTATATGTGTGAAGGCCCTGAAAGTTTATTATTTCAGATTGATGTGGTTATTGGTGCTAGGCATTAAACCTAGAGCCTCAGGAATCCAGGCAAGCGCTCGACCACTGAACCACAGGAAACCCTGGCTTCCTGACCTGTTTTGGTGATTTTTATTCTGAAACAGGATCTCCTTTAATAGCTTAGGTTGGCTTTGATATTGCGGTCCTCTTTCTCAGCCTGTAGAGTATCTGGGAGTATATTTGGAGGCCTAGGTTCCCAAACCTATCAGGCTTTGCTGCTGGGAAAACGCCAGGAGGAGCCGTAGATTCCGGGATCCTTGTATTCTGGTACTTACGGTTTTAGGTTCACAGGTGCCACTCCCCCTGCCTTTATTTGCGCATGCGTGAGAGTCAGAGCGCATCCTTCTGAGTGTTTTCGGTGGCTGGAGCGGTACGGCTAGCGGTTGGATGGCACGGGGCGGAGCTGGGCGGGCAGCGGCCCTGGGGCTGGCACTGTGGCTGCTCCTTGGTCTCGGACTAGGCCTAGAGGCCTCCCCGACCCCGGCCCCGGCTCCGACCCAGACCCAGGTCCAGATTTCGGGTGAGTGAGCCCGTCTCTTCACTGCTTTCTTCCCGCCCTCACAAGCTGGCATAGCCTCACTATTGGCTGCGCAACCCATCTGTCTCAGACACTCCCCCTGCACGCGGGTTTGGAGTTTGCGTGGGGACAAGCCAGCCCATGTGTGCCTGAAGAGGGGGACTCCACGTGGCTGTCTCCTCCTGTCTTCTGCTGCCTGGTGCCCAGTTTCTCCCTTCTCGTTCTGCCCTGGTTCGTGTCACCTCCAAGTCGTCCTTCAGCCCAACGTGGGCTGGAAGGCTTATGTTTCTGATTTCTGATTTTGTTTGACCTCTCACCAGGCAGGGCTGGTCACCTGGCACATATCTGTAGCAGGTATGCCTTCCGGAAACCCTCGGTCCTGAGCCTGAAGTTTTGTGGCTGCTCTTGGAGCACTCAGAGCTTCTGATTCCTTCCTCAGAAAAGAATGGAATGGCGGTCCCTTGTGAACCTAACCATGGTCAGGCAGCTGTCCTAGGCAGGAACAGGAGATCCCAATTGTGACCATGGGCCACCACCGACCGTTCACTCTATAGGAGAATACTGTTTTGAGTTTGGCTAGAACTTGTTATGTAGACCAGGCACTCCCAGAACTGGCTCTGCCTCGAGAGTGCGGATTAAAGAAAGGCACTGGCTCACTTTTTTTTTTTTTTTTTTTTTTTTAATGTGCTTTGGTGTTTTGCCTGCATGTGTATCCGTTTAAGGGTGTCAGATCCCCTGGAACTGGAGTTACAGACAGTTATGAGCTGCCATGTGGATACTGGGAATTGAACCCAGGTCCTCTGGCAGAGCAGGCAGTGCTCTTAACCACTGAGCCATCTCTCCAGCCACTACTGGCTCACATTTTTTGGGACAGGGTCTCACTGGGTAACAGGCTGAACTGGACCTTGTGACTCTTGCCTTAGTTTTCCCCCACATGGATTATAGGTGTGGGCCACTTATCTGGCAGAGTTTTATGGGTCACCTCCTACTTTTGGATGGTCTGTAGCTCCAAGCAGTCCGCTCGTCTCAGCTTCCCAAAAGCTGAAGGGTTACAGTTGAGCATTTTTTTTTTTTTTCTGGCCTTAGTAGTCCCCATTTACAGATGAGGAAACAAGCTGGAAGGAGAAATCATGGATCATCCTGACTACTGTCTGATTAATTGCCCCATGAGGCAAGATCTGCATTGCTCTGGGCCTACTCCAAGAAAATCCAGAAAGTTAGGGACAAGATGTCTGAAATGGCAGACAGAGGAGGACTGTGAGTTGTTAGGTCTGGATTGGAGGCTATGCCTGGAGGCAGTTGAAGGTAGCCAGGGCTTGTTCTCAGTTCTTCAGCTCTAGAGAGCTCCTGGACTGTGTGGTATGCAAGTGTAATTAATTGTATTTGACTGTAGGGAGAGGAAGGGAGGGTTCTTGGTGGCTCTGGCTGTGTGTGTGAGGTAGGCCTTTCCAAAGGCCCCCTCCTGTCTCTTCTTCCTTCCTGTTGGTTCAAGCACCAGGTCACTTCACTGCCTGCCCCTCTAGAGCAGCAAACAGCCCTAGCCTCCCAGTTCAGAGTCCAGGAAAGGCTTATATTTCATCTGGACTCAATGTGGACCCTTCCATGACCTGTTGTCCACACACTGTCAGGCACTGACCTGGACAGGGTCATGAGGCCAAGTCCCTGACCTTCACTGAGGGTATCCAGTCAGTAGGAGGATGGATGTTATTAGTTAGGGGCTGTTGTTACTTGGGGAGGCAGAATTTCCTATGGGTGCATAAGACCCATAGGAAGCTGGTAAGCTGAGATCTGAAGGCTGCAGAGGAATCACAGGTATAGAGTGGTATAGAGAGGATAGGGTGGGCTGTAACTGGAGTATAGCTCAGTGGTAGAATATTTGCCTGATATGCAGAAGGGTCTGAATACAGAGTGGAAGAAGGGCCTTTGGGCTTCAGAAGGCATAAATCTCTCTTAGATGAACTGTAAGGAGGAGGCCAGGATAAAGGGAGTTTGATAGAGAAAGAAGGGATTTAGATTTGGTTGTGAGAGGGTCTGGGTGCCAGGGGCTAGTGGGTGATAAGAGTGTGTAACTTGACAGAACTATGATGTTCTGTCCTGGTGGAGATTAGACGCCAGAGGTCCAGTTCAGGGATGACATGTTTAGGTTATGCATAATGTTTTTTTTTCTTTTTAAAATATTTTATTTATTTATTTTGTGTCTATGAGTGCTCTGTCTGCATGTGCACCTGCATGCTAGAAGCGGGCAATAAAGGGTATAGATGGTTGTGAGCTACCATGTAGTTCCTGGGAATTGAACTCAGGACCTCTGGAAGAGCAGACACTGCTCTTAACTGCTGAGCCATCCATCCAGCCCTATGCAGAATGTTTTAACCTGGGAAATTTAGTAGATGAGGCAACAGGCTTGGTGACTAAGCATGTTTTCTTGTTTTGAGGTAGGGTCTTTTGTAGCCCTAGCAGGCTTTGAACTCAGGATCTTTCTGTCTCCAACCTTCTGAGAGCTAAGATTACAGGCATGCACTACTATGCCTGCCTTTTGAGCAGGTTTACTATCCAGGTTCTCTATGTCCCCTTTCTAAGCAGGTTGGTTAGAATAGGTCCCACTGACTTTGATCATGAGCCTCTTGCAGAGCATGTTGGGGAACAGCTCCTCCCCCAACCTGTTTAACCATGGAGCTTAGAGGTCTCTAGTGTAGACTATCTGGCCATCTGGAGCCTTAAGGGACAGTGAGACCAGAGTTTGAGTTCTGATTCTCTTACCAGCTCTGTGTGGTCATAGTGTTTTGGTAGATTGGAGAGTGTAGCTCTGTCTAGCTAGCAGCATCCATGAACTTCTAGGGCCCAAACAGCACATACAGTGCCCTGCAGAGGGTAGCTGCCAATATGTTTCTACAGCCTGGCACATGGCTTGACTGGGTGCCTTGAGCCCCCAACCCCACTCCCCACCCCCAACCCAGGCCTCACTTATGTTCATCTCTCAGGCCCCAGAGCTGGCTCGTGCATGACAGACAACTTCCAGTGTCTTACCAGTGGCTACTGTGTGCCCTTCTCCTGGCGCTGCGATGGGGACCGGGACTGCTCTGATGGCAGTGACGAGGAGGAGTGTAGTAAGTGGCCATTCCTGGAGAGGGCCTCAGAATGGATATTTGGACTGGTGCTAGTTATAGAGATGGGGATTAGGAAAATGCTTTGGTTATAGGGCTGGGTGGATGGGGCTGGCAAAGCAGGGCAAGGTGGAGTCCATGGGTCTAGACTATTGGGACTGCCTTTAATCCTAGCACTCTGGAGGCAGAGGCAGATATGTTTCTGTAACTTTGAGGCCAGCAATACAACCAGAGTTCCAGGCCAACCAGAGATACATAGTGAGACCTTGTTTTAAATAAAAAATAAAAACAAAACCAAAAGAGCTGGAGTTGAAGGCAGGCTTGTAGGGAGGTTGAACAAATAAGGTAGGAACCTGAAGGGAAGACTAGATATTGGAAGGTAGAATTGACAAGAGTAGTGGGTAGAGACGTTATGTGGGGTAAGCCTTTACACACAGGGTCAGCTGTTTTTATTTTGTTATTTAGTGGGTACATGTGTGTAGGTGTGTTTGCCAGCCTGTGTGTATGTGGGGGGACAGAGGTTGGCATTAGTGTTATTCTCTATTGCTCTCCATCTTACCTTTTGAGACCATCTTTCGATAAAATTGGAGCTTCCAGCTTCAGCTAGACAGGCTGGCTCAGGAGCTCCCAGGATCTAGCCACCTGCACTCTTAGCTTTGTGGTTGTGGATGTGCACCTGGTGTTTGCATGGGTACTGGGATCAAACCCAGTCCGTGTGCTTGTGTAGCAAGCACTTTACCCATTGAGTTATCTACTGAGCCCTGGGGAAGCTTTGTCTGTCTGTCTGTCTGTCATCTATCTAATCCTGGCCAGCCTGCAATTCTCTGTGTAGATCAGGCTAGCTTCAGTCTCACAGAAATCCACCTGCTCCTGCCTTCTAAGTGCTAGGATTAGAGTAGCTAAAGTAGTGAGATACCATTTCCAGCTCAGTCAGCTGCTTTTAGAAGCTAGGATTTAGAGGGACTTGGGCAACTAGAGCACTGGGCTTCCTCCCCGCCTCTCCCTTTTTTTGTTGTTGTTGACAAGATTTCTCTACATAGCCCTGGCTGTTCTAGAATTCATTATGTAGACTAGGCTGGTCTCAAACTCAGAGATTTGTCTTTCTCTGTCTTCCAAATGCTGGGATTAAAAGTATGCACCACCATGCCTGTCTTACTGCACTTTCTTGCGTGGTTATTTGGAATCTGATTGACCTTATGTTTCAGGGATTGAGCCATGTGCTCAGAATGGGCAGTGCCGTCCACTGGCTGCCCTTCCTTGCTCCTGTGATAACATCAGTGGTTGCCCTGCTGACTTTGACAAGAAACTTCTCAACTGTGGCCACCAGCCCTGTCAGGAGGGCGAGCTGCATTGCATGCTGGGTGATGTCTGTATACCACACACCTGGCGCTGTGATGGCCACTCAGACTGTCCTGACTCCAGTGATGAGCTCAGTTGTGGTGCGTGCCCTGGGATCTTGGTATACCTGTGTGGGTGGGAAGGGCTAGCAGATAAGAGTTTGTAACTTGACAGAACTATGATGCTCTGTCCTGGTGGAGATTAGGTACCAGAGGTCCAGTTCAGGGGTGATGTGTTTAGGTTATGCATAATGTGTGACTAGATTGAGGATGTGAACACGTGCATCCTCCTAGGCCCTTCTCCTTGTGGTGGTGGACACGACATCATCAGGAGTAGTTATTTTATCAACTCTACTCAGTCTTAGATCAGGAGACCGGAGACCTTATATACCCCACTGCTAAGCCTTAGGTGTCTCTCAACTAGTGATGCCTGGGCTTATTGCAGACACTGACATAGACACAGACAAGATCTTCCAGGAGGAGAATGCCACAACAACAAGGACTTCTATTATCCCGGAGAATGAGACTTCTTTCAGAAATGCCACAGTTGCCTCTGCTGGGGGCCCATCCCGAAACCCAAATGCCTACGGGGTTATTGCAGCTGCTGGTAAGATAGGCCTTCCCATGTGAGGAGCTTGGGGTGATTGGAGGAAACACTCAGAAGACCATATACATATTAGGATGTGGTAGCTTCTACCCTTCTTGCCTCACTCCTCTGACCATTTGTCTATCCCCTACAGGGGTGTTAAGTGCTATCCTGGTTTCTGCCACGCTCCTCATATTGTTACGACTCCGAAGTCAGGGTTACCTGCCCCCGCCAGGACTGTTGGTGGCGGTGAAGGAGTCCCTGCTGCTGTCAGAAAGGAAAACATCACTTATATGAGGACTCATGGTCACCGCCTGGCCCTGAGTGCAGTCAGACCGGACAAAGCCACAGTGGGACACGCAGGTAGCCGCTGGCTTCTCAGCTTCGAGACCTAGACTCTTTTGGTCACAGAAAACTTTGATTTTAAGCTTCTACAGATGTGGTCCTAGAGACTGGGGCTCCTCAGATACTCCCTTTGTATGTGGACCGCTTGGATGGAGAATTGCCATAGTCAGGACTGAGGGGCCAGCCCCAGGATGATCCTAAGAAATGGCGCTACCCTGTTTTAGACACTCCTGCTGCTCACATTGATGGGTGGCCATTAAAGTTCCTTCATCTCCTCTGCCTGCCTCTAGCCTCTGTTTCTCTTGGCCTGGACAGCCTCGGATCTCTACTGGATTCCCTTCTGCTCTCTAAGAGGGAATCTTCAACCAAGAGAACATGGGACTGTGTCCTGGACATGTCCTCTGCTACTCTGCCTCCTTCAGAAAGTGGGGCTGAGTGTTGAGGCCACCTGCATTAACAGTGGGTTTAACAGAAGAAGAGGAGAGCTGAGGTGGTGTCTCCTCACTGAGGATTCCTCTGTCATGGCTTTTACTTCTGTGAGGTGAAAGCTGGGCAATCCTGATTTGAACTTAGCTATTCCCTGTTGTTTCAGGGCCATAATTCTAGCAGTTGGGAAGGGGAGGTAGGGGAATTAGAAGTAATAGGTTTGATTGTACATACCGGTAATTCTAGCACTGGGGAGGTTGAAGCCTGAAGATCTGGAGTTCAAGGAATGTCTGGGCTATACAGGGAGACCTTGTTTCCTCTCTTCCCTAGATGCGGTTGGTTGCTTTTATGAGACACGCTGGCAGGTTGTTTACTGTCTAGCAATGAGTTAGCCCTGGAGGGAGGGCCTGTCCCCAGGTGGTAACTGAGGTCTCAGATGCCTGAGCGACAATACAGAAAACAAGAAAATACAGTTACCATACAACTTGATTTCTGAGTAACAAGGTAAAACTCTTCTCAGACTCCTAGCCCTTAAATTCCCAAGTAAAATGGTGAGAACTGTTAGAGTGCCCCACTGGCATCTTTGGTGGCTCCTATTAACGTGGGGTCCCATTGTGAGTTTTGGAACTCTGAGGCTATGCATGTAAGAGGACCTGAGTTCAGATCCTTAGTACCCATGTAGAAAGCTGGATTTGCCTGTAATCTTATTACTGGGGGTAGGTATGAGGAAGGGGGATTCCAGAGACTTGCTGGCCAGATAGTCTAGACTGAGAGCTTGAGATTCGTTGAGAAACATTACCTCAAAAATAAAGAGAAGGGGCTGGGGATCTGCCTCAGTGATTAAAGAACTCATTGCACAAGTATGGAAACATAGTTGGGATCCCCAAAACCCATGTAAATGCTAGGTGGGTGTGGAGACCTGCCTGCCTGCCTGCCTGCCTGCCTGTAATTCCAGCCTCAGGAATCTGAGGCAGGATACTCAGAGCAAGCTGACTGGTAAGATCCTACCTCATTGAATATGGTGGAAGAACAAACCAGGATGATTCCTGTCATCAACCTCAGGTATCCACATGCACACACACACACACACACACACACACACACACACACACACACACAC
>NW_026591347.1:0-20232 GCF_907164565.1 Psammomys obesus | reverse complement strand
ATAATATAAAACATGGAGCTAAAAAGAAATAGTTTTTTTTTTTTTTTTGTATGTAACTGAAATTTAGACCCATTGAAAATCAATTGTTAGAACTTTTTTTTTTCTCTTTTGGAAACCACAGAATAACTAACCAGAGAACACATTTAAAAAGAAATAAGAACAAATCATAAAATTTTAACCCAAAGGAAAGAAAAAAATGAAAAAACCCTACAACACACAGAGAAAATAATAAAATAGCACCCATAAGTTCTTTCCTAATAGTAGTTACTGTATCAAAATGTAAATGGATTGATTTCTCAATGAAAAAATACACACTGGCAAAATTAGATTTTAAAGAATCAGAATTTGATTATAGGATGCAAACAAAATGCTTTTACTCTAAAGACAAAAACAGGTTGAAGGTCAAGGATAGAAAAAGATACTCCATGAAAATGGTGACTAAAATAGGCTATGCCAATAACACACAATATAGACTTAACGTCAAAATCTGTGACAAGGGTCAAGGAACACTGGGACTGGGTTCCTCAACTCTGTATTTTGATTGGTTGTGGTTTTCTGTGATGGTCTCCATCTATTTATTATAAGAGGTTTTCTTTATAAGAGATTAGACCTACTATTATCTGAGGATATAAGGACAAAAATTTAGAATATACTGAGGGTTTATGCTAGCTTAGTAAAGGGATGGTTGTAGGTTCTCCTCCAAGATCCATGACTTCACTGGCCCTGGGTAGCTGGAATGGTTTCTAACAACAGGAATGGTTTTCTTCTTGTTGAACAGGACTTAAGTCTAATTAGGGAGCTGTTGGCTCAAAGTAAGAGAGCCACTACTGTCCAATGGTTATATCTACAAAACAACTTCTGCACCTAAGACTCAGGGAACACTGGGGAAGAGGGAGTAGAAAGAATGTAAGAGTCAGAGGACGTGGAACTTTGCTATTACCATAGAGTCTCATGGACATGACTGTCTAAACATGCTAACCAAGGACAACAATGAACATGCCAACGTAGATAGGGGAAAAACATGAGGTGCCAACCCTACACAAAAAACTATGGGCAACTAAAGAATTCTGAGGTTGGGACAAATAGTCTTACCCAAGAATTATCTAATACTCAATGGTCAGTCTTAAAAACATACATGGAAGTAACATTATATAGTCTGAGCAGTTATATTTAGGAATATTAAATAAATAATATTATATATGTACACATATATACATTTAATAACAATTGAAAAAAAAGAGGCCATGAATTTGAAGGAGAGTAAGAAAAAATAGGAGGGAATATAGAGGAGGGTTTGGAGGGAGAAAAAGGAAAGGGGAGATGATGTAACTACATTATAATCTCAAAACAAATAATTTTAAAAGATGAAGACTATATAAAATGGCAAATTTAATAAGAATAAATTACAATTATAAATATCCATGCAACAGACATTACAGCGTCTGAATAAATGAAATACATGAAGCAAAAATTGACAGAACTGAAGGGAAAAGTAGCAGAATAGTACTAAACAAGACTTCCTTGTTCTACATTTTCTTCTTGCAACACTAGATATTGAACCCAGGGCCTCAAACATGTCATGCAAACGCTCTATCATCAAGCTACATTCACAGCCTTCATGTCCCACTTTCAGTAATGAATAAACAATAGACTATCCGGCAGAAAATGACTGGAAAATGACTATTACTGTAGGCAATGGGCCCATTAATGCATCTAGACAACAGCAGAATACACATTTTTCTCGAGATAAAGAACATTCTTATATAGGATAAACATACTAAAATCAGTACACCTAAAGAAGCTAAGCAAGAAGGAGGACCCTGGGCAGGATGATCAATCCTCATTCAGAAAGGTAAATGGGATGGACATTGGAAGAAGGAGAAAACAGGAAACAGGACAAGAGCCTACCACAGAGGGCCTCTGAAAGACTCTACCCAGCAGTGTATCAGAGCAAATGGGATAGACATCAGAAGTGGGAGAAAACAGGAAACAGGACAAGAGCTTACCACAGAGGGCCTCTGAAAGACTCTATCCAGCAGTGTATCAAAGCAGATGCTGAGACTCATAACCAAACTTTGGGCAGAGTGCAGGGAATCTTATGAAAGAAGTGGGAAATAGGAAGACCTGGAGGGGAAAGGATCTCTACAAGGAGACCAACAGAACCAAAAAATCTGGGCCCAGGGGTCTTTTCCAAGACTGATACTCCAACCAATGACCATTCATAGATACAACCTAGAAGCCCTGCACAGATGTAGCCCATGGCAGCTCAGTCTCCAAATGGGTATCCTAGTAAGGGGAACAGGGACTGTACTGTCTCCGACATGAACTCGGTTGCTGGCTCTTTGATCACTTCCCTCTGATGTGGGAGCAGCCTTGCCAGGCCACAGAGGAGGACAATACAGCCAGTCCTGATGAGACCTGATTGGCTAGGGTCAGATGGAAGGGGAGGAGGACCTCCCCTATCAGTGCACTGGGGAAGGGGCATAGGAGAAGAAGAGGGAAAGAGGGTGGGATTGGGAGGGAATGAGGAAGGAGATACAAAATGAATGGGATACAAAACGAATAAACTATAATTAATATAAAAATAAAAATTTAATAAAGAAAGAATATTATTCAGGATAGATCATACGTTAAACCACAAAATCAGTCTTAATGAATTTAAAAATATTTGAAACACTTAAGCCATCTTTCCTGCCTCCTGGGGTTTATACGAGTACAGCATCACACCTGGAACAGATGATCTTTTCTGATCACAATGGAAGGAAACGAGGAGCCAACAGAAGACTGGAAAAAATCCAAGAATATGTAGAAATTAAACAATATGCTCTTCATGTATGTATGTGTGTGTGGGCAGGGCAGCATTTTCATGTGTGTGCAGGTGCATGTCTGTATGCATGTGCCTGTGGAGTCCAAAAGATAGATTTGGGTGCCACTGCTCAAAACTGTCCACCTGGGAATTTTTTATTTATTAATTATAATTTTTATGTGTGTATGTGTGTGGTGCCCCTTTGCCACAGCACTGTGTGGAGGTCAGAGGAAAGCTCTGTGGTGTTAGCTCTTTCCTTTCTAAGTCATGGAGTCTCTGGAGCTCCAACTCAGGGCTGTCAAGCTCGTAAGCAGTTTTACCCACTAAGTCATCTTGCTGGTACTACCTTGTTTTTTGATCTATGCATTCACTGACTGTGCTGGGCTAAGGGATAACAAGCTCCCAGGATCTGCCTGTCTCTGCTTCACTAGTATGGATTACAAGTGTGGGCTAACCACAACCAGCTTTTCACATGGGTGCTGGGCCCTCATGTTTGTGCAACAAGCAGTTTGCTTACTGAGCCATCTCCTTGGTCCACAGTCTTAAACAACTATTAAGCCAGAAATGAAACCATAGGAACAATGACACAATATCTTGTGGTGAATGCAAATGAAAACATACCAAATTCCATGAGTACAGCGGTGATAAAAGGGAAATTTATACCTATAAATTCTTACATTAATAAGGAAGGTCCCAAAACAACAACCTAAACTAATACACTGGGAAGTTGGAGGGAACAAACTCAACTCAACTCACAAAGCAAAACAAACAATAGGGATTAGAATGGAAATAGGCAATAGAGAGAGAAAATTGATAGAAGAAAAATATCAACAGAACAAAATGATCTCTCTTTAGAAAGATCAGGAATATTTTAAGTCTTTGACTGACTGAAGACAAAACGGAGACTGAACCAAAATGAAAGAGGAGATATTACTTCTAGTGTTAAAGAAATTGGATTATAAAAGGAACTGCTGTGAATACATTAAATAACCTAGGTAACAGGACTGGAGCCTACCACAGACATCCTCTAAAAGACTCCGCCCAGCAGGGGATCGAAGCAGATTAAGAGACTCACAGCCAAACTTTGGACAGAGTGCAGGGACTCTTATGAAAGAAGGGGAAGATAGAAGGACCTGCAGGGGACAGGAGACCCACAAGGAGACCAACAAAGTCAAAAATTCTGGGCCCAGGGGGAACTGCAGAGACTGATGTATCAAATAAAGATCATATAGAGAGAAGACCCAGACCCCTGCTCAGATGTAGCCATAGACAGCTCAGTGTCCATGTGGGTTCCTTAATAAGAGGAGAAGAGACAGTCTCTGACATGTACCCAGTTGCCTGCTCCTTGATCACTTCTTCCTGGTGGGTTACCTAGCCAGCCCACAGAGGAAGAGGATCCAGGCAGTCCTGATGGGACCTGATGGGATAGGGTCAGACAGTAGGGGAGGAGGATTTCCTCTATCAGTGGACTAGGGGAGAGAGACAGGAGAGAGGATGGGACTTGGGGGAGATAAGAGAGGGAGCTACAGCTGGGATACAAAATGAATAAATTGTGATTTTTTTCTTAAAGTTCGTGGTTTTAAGCCTGGATGAATTCCCATCCTGGTTTTTTCTTAATATTGTTTTATTACATTCCTAAATGTTAAGTAATACTATGAAATCTTATGAAAATAGAATGAATTTTAAAACTCCTAAAAACAGTTAATTACATTTTGAGAAATAAAAATTATTAAAATGAAAAAATAACCTAGATAAAAATGGGTGAATTTCTCAAAACATACAAGTGCTATAATGAATCAGGAAGACATAGAAAATCTTAACATTTAAAAAGAGCAAGAAGTCTGTGCATTAGTAATCAAAAGCTTCCAACAAGTTTAAAGTCTAAGACCAGATGACTTCCTTGAATGCTACCAAATGGTTTGTTTTGTCTGAGACAGGGTCTCACTGAACTCCTGGTTGACCTGGAACTCACTACATAGATCAGGCTTGCCTTAAACTCACTTGCCTCTATCTCCTGAGTTCTGGGATGAAAAGTGTGTGTCACCAGGCCAAGGTCTACACAGGTTTAAAACAGAGTTAATAGCAGTATCCTTGAACCCTAAAACTGCCCCAACAATTGAAATGAGAAAAACAGTTCAGATGTATTCTACAAGTGCGGCCTCACCTTGATAGGACAGACACTACTGGGGAAGGAGACTATAGACCAATACCTCTGATGAGTATTTAGGCAAAACATGCTCAAGTACCAACAAACAGGATTTAACAAACCAGTATGAAGAGCTATACCACATGACAGAGTAGGATTTATTCTTGGATGCAAGGATGACTTAATACATGGAAACAAACCAGCATAACACAGCAACAAAATGAAACAAAACAAAACAAAGAAACAAAAAAACCCACAAAAACCCACAAGATCATTTCCACCGATGCAAAAAAAGGAAAAAAAAAAAAGCACTTGGAAAAATTTAGCACTCGTATGATAAAAATGGAAGAAAATTGCCTTGGTGGACTACATATGAAAAGCACAAAGGTAACATGTCCAGTGATGAAAGATTGAGAGTTTTTCCTTTAGACCTGGCACGAGATAAAACTGCCTGCTTTCACTAGCTCAGCTCTACATACCACTCAAAGCTCTACTCAGAGCAATTAGCTAAAATGAAGAAATGAAAGGTATTCATATGGAAAGGGAAGAGGAAAAGTTACCTAACATGATTTATATGTTGGGAAAGAATAAAACCTAACTATTACACACACACGAGCATGCAACACACACACAAACACATAATACTTGCACACACTCTCATGTACACACACATACAAGTACATATGCACACACATCCACACGTGCACATGCACACACGCATAAATGTGCGCACACTTGCACACATGTACACACGAAGGCATACACATACACATAAAATACTTAGGCACACACACACTATAACCTTTGAGTAATAAACACATGCACCAAAGCTGAAGATACAACAAGCAAAAGTTGGGTGTTCTATTCATTGGCTCATTAATTACCTAAAAGGTAAACGGTAAAAATGGATTCCATTTCTAACAGCATATGAAGGAATAAAAGGAAAATTAATTTAGGGAGTTTAATCACCTATGTCCTGAGAGTTTTGACCTGTTATGCTTCTGACCAGCATGGTTTCTTCCTCTTTAGGTAACTGGGGTCCTCCACTCTCAGGAAGCCATCACACTGATGTTGAACTTAGTGTAGGCAGCTGATTGTCATGAAGCACTATGACCCCAAATTCCTAGACTCAAGTGATCCTCCTGCCTCAGCCTCCCAAAGAGCTGGAACTATAGGCATGAACCACTGCCTGGTGATTTGTATCACCATAACACATTCTTCAAAGAATATAAGAGGATTGAAAAGACATTCATCATGTTTAGAGATTTAATCTAAGATTCCAAACTAAGCATCACCTGTCTCAAGTTTATGTAAACATGCCACCATGTTTACACCATGTTTTCAATAAAACAACGAGTCAGTGCTGTGCAATGGAGAGAATAGTGTGGGACATCCTGATCTGGAGGGGATAAGAGAGGACTGAGTAGGAGGGTCAGAGAAAGAGATCTGCAGGAGAGGACTTGGAACCATAAGGAGAGATGAACTGGACCTAAGATATGACTAAAACCAAGTATAACGTGGGAAATCTGAACGGTAGGAACTACTCGGGCTTGGAGGTTTAGGATGGAGTAACTAACGCCCAGCATTGTGCTCTAGGTAATTAAATAAATAAATAAACAAACAAACAAATAAATAAATAAATAAATAATTAGATTCCAATATTACTCTAAAATAGTCTATAGATTCAATGTGATCCTTCCCAAAATATCAATAACAATCTTGTAGAATATAAAAGCCTACCTTGGAATTCACTTGAAATCTTCAGGAATACCTGGTAGCCAAAACAAACTTGAAGATCTCACGTTCCTCAATTTCAAATTTACCACAAGACAATAGGATTAGGCAGTGCGACAGAAGCATAAAAACAGACATACACACCAACAAAAAAGAATACAGAACCAAGAGTAAACCCACACATATGTATGTGGTCAAATTATTTTTGACAAGGGAGCCAAGACCATTTTATTTCTAATCTTTTTTATAAAGCTACTTGATTATAGTGAACTCACAAATAAAACCATCAAAGATCTAGGTTACGGCAGCCACTTAAGTGCTTGCCTTGGTTCAACTGTGTGCATCTCAGTGAAGTCCTAAACAGTTGAACAGCTGTTCTGAAGCCACGGAGCTTCGCTTACTGTTTTTCACTTTACTAGCAATTATATTTGTATTCACCTATCCACCATAAAAAGAAAAAAAAATACTATGACAAAGTTGAAACTACAAAACAATTATTTTTATATCCTCTTGAGTGATTCACTCATCTTTTCAATTGCATTCTGTTTTTCCTCATCACCCAATTTATACTATTTTAAAGACTGCTCAAAACCCCTACTCATCAAGAAAATGCAGATTAAAGTTACTTTGAGACACCTCTTCACTCCAGTCACAATGGCTATCATCAAGAAATCTGAATGAAGTTTGGAGAGGATGTGAGAAAAGAGGATTTTTTTTTTTTTCACTGCTGGCGAAAGCACAAATTCATATAGCCATTATGGAAATCAGCTTGAAGTTTCCTCAAATTCAAGTTGTAACTACTGAATAACCCAGCCATTCTACTCTTAGGCATATACCAAGACCATATGATGATGAAGAATAGTATCTTTAAGTAGTGTTTAGAAAACTGTATTTCTACATGCAAAAGAATCAGATTGGATAACATCACATCCTTCAGTGATAGAGATACGACCAGCTTGCTATGTAATCATAGGTTCAAAGTTCTGATGTCAGTTCCCACGAAACAAGCTAGGTTTCATGTACATATAGATAAATAAGTAAATACACCTTCAAAAATTACATCCTTAGATCCTTAATCAGCATTACAGCCAAAAATTAACTCCAAAACACACTGAGGACCTAAATGCAAAACTAAACTAGACTACCCTTAGAGGAAGACATAGACAATAGCCACATGCCAATGAATTAATAATTTCCTGCCTACAATACCCAATGGATAGACAATGAAAGAAAAAATTAAAGCAGATGAATAGGTCAGGACTATACCAAAATATAAAGCTTCTGTGTATCAAAGAACATAGTTGGCGAAGTAAAAAAAAAAAAAAAATTAACATAGACATATGGAGGAAATATTTGCAACTCATATCTCTGATAAGGGGCTAATATCCCCAATACATAGGAAACTCCTAAAAGAACAACAACAACAAAATGAAGAATTTGATTAAAAAAAAAAAGAACAAGAGATTTGAATACATTTTCTCCAAAGAAAAATCCCATCAAAAGATGATCAAAGCTCAAATGGAATATCACTTCACACCCCTTTATTCAAAACAGATAGATGTTGACAAGTTAAGGAAATAAAGAAATCCTGTGCCTTGCTTGTATGAATGAAAAATTAATATAGGTATTGCTGAAAACATTAAGATGATTCCTTAAAAAATTAAAAAATCAGATTACATTATGGTCTAGAAATTTTGGTTTAGTCTCAAAAACAATTTAAAGTAGGGTCTTGTCACATGCCCTGGTCGTATGGCAGAGAAATCATTCTGGCACTGAGCCAGAAGCTTCCTGTACCCTCGCATTACTGGCAAGCTCTATGCAGACGCTGGGAGAGAACTGCCATTAATAATTCTTCAGTGCAGTAATAAAAACTACTGGCCAGGCAAGATATACCACTTGTGTAATAATGGCAAGCCTGTTAAGAGAGCAACCAACTTCCTTTCTGATTGGATTTGAAGCCTGTGCCACAGGCGGGAATTCACATCTGGTACTGTTAAGTTAGTTAAAAGCCTATGGCTGGGGAGGTCATAGTCCCTAGTGAGGAGGCTACTACTGTCATTTTGCTAACTGGACATGACATGGCTATTAAACTGCCCTCTAAATAGCTATGTTTATGCCAAAAGAGTAGTGCTACCGTCAGCTTTGGTCAGAAAAGCTTCTCCTTGCAGTGGCCTGTAACTTCAGAGACCCACAGCTGTTCAAGTATTAAGAATAAGTGACTGCTGACTGCTAACCAATAAATGGGGCATCTACATTACCCCCTGCAAAGCTCTGGGAATATCACAGAAGGGGTGGGAAGAGTGTAAGAGATGGAAGGAGGGTGCATGGTGTGGAATGCTGACTACCAGACATGGCATGCTATTGGACTCTGGGATTTACAGAAGCTGTACAGACCTGTACCAGAATAGGTCTGTCAACATCTTGTCACAGACTAGGGAGAAGTTCTTGAGGCCCCTTCCTTCTCCAAGAATTTATACATTGTTAAGTTTTGATGGGAAAATGTTTTCTTCAATGGGATACCCACTTAGGTGTCCAGCTCCTGTAAACAAAGCTTCCTCATTTTCCTATAGTAATCATAGTGAAACTGATTGGGTCACTAGAAAATAAAAGACATGAAACAGAAGTGGGGAGCTAGTTGAGAAAAAGGGATCAGAGAGAGTAAGAGGGAAACAAAAGGGTAAGAATAAGTAGGATTGAAATACATTGTGCAGATATATGAAGAGGTCACAATGAAATTCATTATTATGTATAATTAATACATGCTAATAAGATATTAAAAAGTAGCATCTCAAAGAAGCATTCATGCCCACGTTCATAGTAGAATTTTCACAACAGTTTAAACACAGAAGAGACCCAAGTTATCCATCGACAGATGAATTGCTGGGTGAGATGTGATTCACACATAAGATGGGATATTATTAAGCCTTACAAAACAAGAACTACCTTGATATATGCTACTCAAACCTTTGATGACATAATGCTAAGTGAAATGAGACAGTTGGAAAACACAAGTAGTAACAATTCTTTTTCTATGAACCACTTAATTAGTGAAAATCGTAGAAAGTAAAAAGCTAGTAGATGGGGAAGGGGAGGGGAGAAGAACTAAAGAGCTATCCCTGAATGGGTCTGGAACGTCAGTTTTACAATAGGAAAAGAGCACTGGGGATGAACGGTGGTGCTAGCCCTATAATGGTGTGGATGTGCCGAGCGTTTCCGGACCGCACATCTCAAAATGGTTACAGTGATCCACTTCATGATATTTTCAAGGAATACATTTAAAATTAAAAAGAATTTTAATATGTTAATATGAATAGAAACCCTTGCATGTAAAAATATTTCAGCCTAAGGATGGGGACTGTGGCTTCAGTTTAATGACATGATAAGTAACTGAAAATAAAGCAAGTGTCCTCCTATGAACAGCATAATTATATTCTAACAGTATTTTTTAGTTGCTTACATGATCTCTCTATTCATTACTTGTTTTTGAGAGTACTTATGTAGCTTTTGCCTACTAGAAAATAAGAAAAATACTTTTAAAAATAGTTCTGAGAGGCCAATATATATATTTTTATCTGATTTCATGATTCCTTAAGTTCTCAGATTTGTGCATATATAAATATGTAACTAAGTTGTTAAGCAAAATTTCTGGGTTATGGACTGATGAGATGGCTTAACAGATAAAGGCGCTGGCCACCAAGCCTGATGACATGAGGCTGACCTCTGGAAGCCACACGGTAGAGAGAATCATCTCCTAAAAGCTGTGATCTGGCCTCCACATACACGCCATGGCATGCATATGCATCTGCCAAATAAATCAATGTAACTGAAAAGTTGGGGTTCTAAATCATCTATATTTTCCATATACCATTGTTTAATTCTTGTGTCACTGAAAACTCTGTCAGTGTGATTGCTGATAGGAATGAAAATGTATGAACCAATCATCTAACTCTGTAGATTATGTAAGGATACCATCTCTACTGATTAGGATGAAAAGAGGCTTTGTACTCTACAGATACATTACATCCATGGAACATACAAAGAAAAATTTGGTGTCATTTTCAGATCACAATAGTTTACGATAGTCATTTAGAAGTTTAGGACTAGCCAATCTGTGAACTCTACTCTGACAAATGCCAGAAAAATAAAATTATCTTTGGCTTCCACGTTCTAATAATGTCTACAAACTTTCAAAACTACAGCTACACTTAAACTGCCATATAGCACTCTCTTTCTCCCACTGCAGCAAGCCATGTGAGAACAGATTTCTAAGTAGAAGGGAGTACTGCCTTCTCTTGACTTTGGAGAGTGATTGCTGGGACATTTTCTGATTTGAGCTGCCCTTCTCAGAGAAAGGAAAATCTGAGTGACCTTGTTCCTGGCTCATCAGTAGGTGAAGGTATATCTTCATTTAGAGATGAGGCAGGAAAGTTTTCTTCTTCAAAGGGACCTGAGGTAACTTCAGCAGTTAAGCTATTGACGTTTTTATATGATGAAGAAAATCCTTCATGAAGGAGGCTGGCGGAAGTTTTATTCTGAGACAGGTGCTGCTCGATGCCCGTGGGAGAGTGGTCCCTACTCTGACTCTGGGACCTGTGATGAAGAGCATCTTCTGAATCCTTATTCCGTTGGCCATCTTCATAGTTTTCAGCAATAGATATATTTACTTCACTGGAAGAAGAAACAACAGTTGGAAGTGAAAAGAGAGATGCTGTTAGGCTTGATGAGTAAGATGTTCTTGCCATAGTCCAAAGACCTGAAGACATGGTTACCTCTTCCAAGTTTGAAAAGTATTTATTGCCATGGTCAGAGTCAAATAAGCTTGGGCGATTTTGAGTCCCGGCATCAGCCGACATTTTAGAAAAGACTTTGATTGCTTTTGCATGAGACAGGTTCTGACTATCTCGTGGAGTATCATAGACAATGTTATTCCTGCAACAGGAAACTACACTTAGCTTGCGGGATGAAGATGATTTTCGAAATCTAATGTCACTAATGTGATCTGAAGATCTTCTGGAACTGGAAGTTAAGTCTTCCTGAGAATCAAAGTTCACTCTACTTTGCTGTTGCTGTCTTGTTTGAAACCTCGCCAGTAAACTATTTTTTCTTTTAGAGAGAAATGAGTGGTTAGATATACTTGATGAAGAAGATAATCTTCTGTTTAGCTTACATGTTGAAGAAGGACGACATTTTATACAACCCAGGGCTACTTTTGGTTGTAAAATAAGAGAGGCTCCATGATGCCTGTGTTGTAGGGTAACTTGGTCTTCAGAATAATTTGGTGGGGAGCTCTGGTCCTCTTTCCAGCAGCTAGAGTGAAAAAAGGGCCAAATGAGGAAGAAAAAGCCAACAGGGAGCTGAACGGACACTTATCAAACTTTCCAAAGGATAGTATCTACCATACCAATGGGAAATGACAGCTAGTTAGAAAACGGTGTGGCTAAGTTTAAAGGCCACACTGATCTACCCAAAAGAATGCATGGGTAGGTAGATTATCTCCCCACGTGAGCCTGCCCACTCTGTTAAAGCTGAGGGGCTGGGAGAGTGAAAGAATCAGGGAAGTGGAAAAAAAAAAAAAAAAAAAAAGGAAGGGAAACATACAATATCAGGCATAACCACACACACACACACACTCTTGTGCAAACACACTCTTGTGCAAACACACTCTTGCACACACTATTAAATTACCATTTTAAGGAAATTGACTAAAATAAACCTATATTCCATTGACTAATTACATTTTAACATATCTGCCATGGATGAAGCAAAAGTCTCTGGGGGGTGGGGGGGTGGGAGGATGCTCCAACTAAACAGATAGATCTGCAGTTACTGTGGGAAGCTAAAGGCAGCACCGCACTGGGTTTCTGAATATTTTCAACATTCTTTAGCATGCAAAACAGGAAGTGGTTTTGTTGGTTTGTTTTATTTTGCTTTGTCTTTAAGGCATACCTTAAGCATTTTCCCATACTGAACTTAATCCAAAGTATGTCTTTCCCTTCTAGGCCATCATTCTTAAGACGTAAAGTGCCCTGTGCAGGTGGAACAGGTCAGAAGGCTGAATACTCAAGCTGCAGGTGGAACTGCCATGGCAATGACACAGAATGTGACGACAGAAGACTCTAGAACCTAATGACATTGGTTTAGGATAAAACTGTTCTGTAGCTCTCCTTTCTGAAGAGCTGAAGTTTCTATGGCTATGGAATGTGTATTTTGATTTCATTATGTTCAAGGAGTCCACTAACAAATTAAGAGCTGAAATCGCAGTTGAATGAAGGCGGTAATACACACCATTTCTGCACAGTTCTTTCCTTCGGACAGCCTCTCACGAGCAATCTTACACATCCTTAGTCTCTTAATCTTTCCTTCTTTCACTTCAATAGTCTTTGCTCAATGCCTTTACATCCAGTGAAGTGGTAAGGTGATACTTAAAAAAAATGTACTGAAGATATATGACATGGGGAGAAAACATTTAAAAAGCAGCACCTGTTTTTGTCAAAACTCTCTCTCTCTCTCTCTCTCTTTCTCTCTCTCTCTCTCTCTCTCTCTCTCTCTATATATATATATATATATATAGAGTCACAGCCATAGCCTTATTGTCTATAGCAGCTTTCAAACTCCAGGGCCAGAGCTTACAGAAAAGAAATTTCCTGACCCCATTTTAGTGCCTTTGATACCTTTAATCCTTTCCCTTCCCTGTCTTGAGTCATGGAGCTGGAGATCGAACCCAGGACCTTGTTACTGCTAGGCAGGTGTCTCACAAAAGCCTCATAAACACTAGGGTGTGCCAGAACCACTCCACTCTAACTGATCAAACATTGCTAACTTACAGAACGTGCTACGGATCAGATGGGTACAAAGCACTGTCCTCTAGCATTTCAATTAAGACTTAAAACAACATGACACATACCTTATTAACCATGTTTTAATTAAAGTGATTTTATTTGTTATTACTGCATGTTTGTGTGGGGGTAGAGCCGTGCAGGCCATGGCATTGTGGCATGCAGGTGGAGGCCGCAGGACGGATTTTGGGAGTCAGTTCTCCCCTTCCGCCTTAGGTTCCATGGACTGAACACAGGTTGTCAGGCTTGTGTGGCAAAGGCCTTTGCCCTCTGAGCCATCTCACTGACCTTAGCTACACATGACGAAAAAATTCAGGTTCGGGACACTGGTGTCATATATGTAGTTAAAGCTGAGCCAGGATGCATCCCTGTGCTGGAATGATGACAGCTGGAGGCCTCATTACTGCTCTTGAAACCTCATTTTTCCCTGGCTTCACAGTCCTCTGCTGGTTTGTTCTGGGCTGGGGTTGTTTTGTTTCGTCCTCCCACTTCAACACACACTTGTCTGACCAGTACTCAGTGTCATTTGCAGGCTCATTCACCTTCACTCACTCCAGTCGGACTGGTTCCAGAAGGCTGTGGACACCACTCTTCTCGCTTCTCACACCGCACCGTTGCTTTCACAACAGCACCCATTCCTACAGAATCTGGGCCTTGCAGGCATGCTCATGGGATGGTCAACAATGGAGTCACTCCTCAGCTCTGCAGCAGTGCCCTCTCACACCAGCAGGTGAGTGGGCCTTTGCCCAGGCCATGGCTTCAGCCTCTCAGCAGGCCCTTGCCAGGTGGATCAAGCACCTGACTGCACAGGATGCACTTGAAACGTTTTGTGTGGTCTTCAGGGTTCTTCAACATCCTGCTCCATTTTAAAGAAAAGTGGTTGGATAGACAACTCTTTCTGAGTTGTTCCTCCAGACTTTGGACAGTGCCTGGCACAGAGCAGACATGGTCAGTAAGTATGAAGGACTTCAGCTGTATTCTCAGTTTTTCTCTCTGGTCCCCTTTCCTCTCCTTCTCTTCTTCTCCCCAACCCCACCATGGAAGAGAAAATCTGTTTGCAAACACATGAGAAGATGCTCACTATTACGAATGTTCAGAGAAATACAAATTTGTAAATTATTAAGTTAACAATAATCTTCATAAATTTGTCTAAAATTTAAAGTCCAACGCTATAAGCATTAATATGGGACAATAAGGATTCTCATACTGGTTACAGGTTTGAGAACTGGATGTATTTTTAAGATGTATTAATACTCATATAACAAATACGTGTAGTCTCTAAGTCAGCATTTCAAACCCAAGCTTTAGAAACCTTCTTCTACATGTGCCTAAGGAATTATAAGGGTATCCCTGAAGCGTTTTTGTAGGAGCAAGCGAACGGTGGCCTAAGTGCTCAGCAATAAGGCATACCTATATCCCATGGAATGAATCACCACACCTAAGAAGAAACTCATTTACATGCATCAACATGGACAAGCCTCAAAACAGAAAAAAAAAGTTAAAGCACAAATAGCTACAAAAAGCTCCCAATGCATCACATGTCATTTCTATATATTTTAGGAACAAAACACTATTTATTCCTTGAATATAGGAACATAGACACGTAAAGGAAACGCTGAAACTGTCAAAAATTGCATGTAGGCTAAGGCAAGGGTTATCTCCTAAAGAAAAGATTTCAATTACAATGCCACATTTTTAATAGATCAGAAAAAAAAATCATTTTCTAACTGTAACAACTTTGGAGAATACAGAAATCAACATTATAATCAGCTTCTGAGTCTGTTTGCCTGGAAGCCGAGACCTGAATCACAACACCAAACTGACCTGACAGAAGGCAATAACCATAAGAAAGAAATGACAAAACCAACAATAACAACAACAACAAAACAAACGAACAAGCAAAAAACAAAACAAAACCCACGGGCAAGGTCTATATTTCAGCTCTCAGAGCTCGAAGTTAAAGCATTCTCCAGTAAACTCCGGAAGCTTGGAGCAGTCAGTGGCCCGACTCAGCATCATACTGTTATTCCCAAGTTAGCACAATCTAAAGTTTCGCACATGCCTTGTACTTCACTGGTTCTCTTGTGGGGTCTCAGAAATGCTTGTGGTGGCTAAAGAGTCCCTGATGGGAAACTGGTTGTGATTGAGCAGGTTCCAATGGGAGAGAGAAGGCCTAGAAGGTGAAACTAATTAAATTAAAATACGATTTTTTTTTTTTTTTTTTTTTGCTTAAAAACTTTTCTAAAGCAGTGTTAGATAGGAAGGTTTCTTCCCATTTTCTTAGTTCAGAGGCATTTAGTCTAGCCTAGTCTGTCATTAGGACTGTATTGTATCTATCCTTGTACATTATTGCTAGCAAAACCAGCCTTGATCAAGCAAGAGGAGGTACTGTTTCACTGTCTCTGTCTTAAAGGTTTGATACAGCCATACCAGTTATGCCAGTCATAATTTTAAAAAATCTTTCTCAAACCCACATTCATTGTAGACTTTATCCTAATATTTAGAGTTTAATTAAATCTTGTAATTATTTTCTTTTTATCTGTCATAAACTGAACAAGGGCTGCTCCTCTTTCTAGAATGGTAGAATTTTCTCAGCAAGCAGGCTTAAATTCATTGAGATGGGGTTTTAAGAATACAGGCCGCTCACCACTTTAGCCTTTACTGCCGGCTTCTGGGTCCCCTCCCATCTCCATCTTTAACATGTCCTGTGTGTGAAGGGACTGCTCAAACCTCACCCAGCATCCCCGATGAAACTCTACCACAGGTTTCCATGTGGGCAAGGTAATTATATGGTTGGTCTTCTGTTCCTCTCAGCGATGCCCCATACTGTGGAGATTTCTGATCTTGCTAGAGTACTAAGCTGTGCTTACCCATCTTCCTGACTATTCCCAGGTCTCCATTCGGATTGACACCTTTCAGTGCAGCTTAGGTGTTTTCTAAGCATTCCGCTTGCCTATTTTAAAGCCAGTCTAGGGCATTTTGTTACTGTTCAGAGACACCAAGTTCTTAGACATAATAATTTAATCTACCATCTGTGGTTTTTCCCTGCCAAAAGAACTGCAGAGTCATTCCCCCAGCATACAAACAGATGCTTGACAATTCTGGACCCAGCCCTGATGTCTAAGACTTGACCCACTACTTACACTTCATCCCTACTTTGTTTTCTCCCTTCAGATACCACCTCCCAATTCCACTCAAAGTGTGCGGATCACCCATCCAGTTAAGAAATTCTTACTGGCACCTACTCTGTGAAGGCACAGAGGTAAGTCATCACGGAGACAGAAATGTCCCTACCCTCAAGGATGCCAGGCTCTATCACATTCAGGACAGACCTTTAAAAGTTAAACATACATACAATCAAACAAACAAAAAAAATCCCTGGCTATTTTGTTCTTCAAAAACACTACCCAGGGGTAATGTTTTAAAATCACACATTATTTGTTTCCCAACTAAGGGAATATTTGTTCTTAGTGCTAGAATTCAGGATATTAACCCATTTAGCGATGAAACAGAATCACTTACATATCCTCTATTCTAGACCCGCAGTCAAATTCAGTGGCTACTAGCTTCAAGCAGTACATTTAATGATATGAAATAAAATGATAATTACGATGAGTTAAAATTCTAAGTTCCTTTCCTTGCTTGTACCAGCCCACATTTTAAATGCCTAGGAGTTAACGGCTAACACTGTTGTGCTGGGCAGCACAGACAAAGCCAATGTGTTCCTGTAACATCACAGGAAGTTCTATTGAGCCCACTAGTCTAGGGAGTTTGTGTGTAAAAGCCACACAGTACTCACATTTTAAAATAGATTACCCATCTTGGCAAATGACGACTGTCTTCTTTAACTCTTACATGATGCCACTTACTACTAGTCATTTAAAAGACCCAAATTCTAAATTATCTATTCTGGAAAACAATGATGGGCTTCCTCAATTCTAATAGGATGTCATTCTATATATGCAATATATTACAAGGGATACCTATTATATATATGAGAAAGGAAACCAAATATTTCTTTCATTTCCTTTATTAGCAGAGCAAATGAGTTTGCGTATCGATCTAGGTAACAGCAATAATGTGAGAAATAATTTGACCCAGGAAACATTGAGGATACTTACCCTCCTTCACTCTCTGCTTCCTCTGAACTATTGCTTGTAGCTGAACTTTGAACCGCTGTCGCCCTTTTTTTTCTAGCTCTGTGCTGAGGGCTGACCTTATGAAGTGTTGTTTTCCCTCCAAGTTCATCTTGTATATATTCCTCCAGCTTTGGAATGGTTTCTTTAAGAAATCTGATTTCCTCCTTAAGTTCTTCCATGTTGGTCAGTAACTCATTCAACTTTTCCAGTATCTGAACTTGTCTTCTTTGAAAGACTGCCGATGCTCCTTGTTCACTGTGGCTTTCATCTTGCAAAGTTAGTGAATCGAGTTTCTTACCCAGAGAGAGAAATTTAGGAAAACTCATTGTTGTTGTTAGCTTTCGGACCTTGTGGTACCATAAGGCCAGCAAGCTGATTCCAGCAGTTCCCACCATGATGCCAAGGATCAGTTCTTTGTTTGTGGAATGAGGCATTTCTTGGCTTTTATTTCTAAAATTAAAAAAATAAAAATGTAAATGAATGTTGTTTTTCTGTTCAGGACAAAAATATTGGTGCTTTTTCAGTCAATAAAAGATAACCCTTTGTTATAAAAAAAATCTGACAAATCACAAGCTAAACTATGAGCAAGTGCCTCTTTAATATTTCTCAAGAGAAATACTTGCTTACGGCTGTTACTGAAGTCTACTTTAACACTGACTTTAATTCTGATTTCATTATCTCTCTACAATCAACCTGAAGTTTACCCTTTGATTATACTTTAAAGAGCTTGATCAGTAGAAACAAAAGTATCATTAGCTGGAGAAAATTATTTAAGAATTTAAGATGTCCTTGTTTTCTCTGCTATTTTGTGTGCAAATTAACAAGTGAGATTTCTTAGTCTTAGCGTCTCATTAAAAGTAAGAGGAGGCTTTTCTTTAGCATATAAGTATATAAATATACTTACAAGCTCGCAAACTTGGTTTCACTTTGATTTCCTCTATTAGACATATATTTGTGTTAAAGTTTGCTAGCAACTTGGGAGAAATGGCTGTAAGCCATCCATGTTAAGAACAGATTACTAAAGCACTGCTAACTATAACGCTGATCAAACAGAAAGAAATATTTCCTGTGGGAACTCTTGTAGCGATAATTTCAGGGTCCACAGAAACTAAAGTGTCTAGAATTTATGTGCCAGAGTAGAGAGGATAAGGGAAGCATGTCTGGAAAACACGCAGTTAAACTCCACGGGGCTGGCAAAGAATAACTTCAAGGGAATTAGCAACTACCAGGAAGATGTAGGTTAAACTGGTTCCAAGGATCACACAGAACTGAGAAGTATTCAGGATGCCAAGAAGGCTTATAGACTATGTGAGGCTTTGAAGAAACAGAGAGCTCAAATGGTGGAGAGGCTAAAGGAACCTGAGATTTAGGGCTATTTGGGCTCCCTCCAAAATAGATTAAAAGTAAGCTTTCAAAGTATTAAATTAATTCACCAGTGAGGAAAAGAAAAGTGTCTAATACTGTAAACAAACAGAAAAAAATGCAGAATTCAATAACGTACAAGCAGAATGTCCAACCTAGCAACGATTTATCAGCCATGCACAGAAGCAGAATTCCAGAGATGATGTAATCAGCAAAGGCCTTAAAACAATTATTTAAAACATTTGCCACTTATTGTAAATAAAATATTATACTATTAAAAATATATTACAGATATATTCACAGTAAAGATACACATGATGAGGAGAGAAGAAAAGAAAGTTTTAAGTTAGACTGTAATTTCCAGAAATGAAGATAAAATATCTGGGAAAAAAGTTTTATGAAATAAAACTTACAGTGATATACCATGGAACAACAAAGAAAAATGTACTTGAAGACACAGCAATAAAAATCGGATTATCCCTAAATGAAGCACACAAAGGAGAAACAAGCAGACCAATGGAGCACCACGAACAGTCGAAAGCTGGTAGAAGGTCAGAGGGTGGAAAAGGGGAACAAACAACTCCTAAATTAAACAAAAGTCAACTTAATAAAAAAAAAAAGAGAAACCAAGGTATACTATTACTATAAAAATCAGGGGAAAAGAGAGCCAGAAGGAAGGAAGGAGTGGAGAGAGGAGAGGAGAAGACTTACCGGTGCTTATGTCCTTAGGAGCCATTTAAACAAGAAAATGGTGAAATGACATCTTTAAAATGCTGGAGGGTGGGGGAAATTGAACAATCAGCTGAAATTTCTATACCCAGTGAAACATCATTTTAACCAACATTAAAGGTTAAAAAACTGCGGGGTTTAACGAAGGTGAGACTAGTATCACCAAGTGACAAGTGCTAAAAGGGAAGCTAAGAAGTTCTTTACACAGAAGTGCAACAGTAACAGTGAACACAGAGGGCGCCATCTACCAGGAGTGAAAAATATGGGTAAACAGAAAAGTCAGTTTCCTCACTTTAAAATTTACTTATAAAACAGTTGCTATTAAAGCCATAGTGGGTACAACACGCCATAGGTTTATAACAGATCTAGAAACTAAGAGACAGGACAACAATCCAAAGTAAGGAACAGAAAACATAAAGGTATAGATAAACCAGTGTGTGTGTGTGTGTGTGTGTGTGTGTGTGTGTGTGTGTGTGTGTG
>NW_026591346.1:0-4205 GCF_907164565.1 Psammomys obesus | reverse complement strand
TGTGTGTGTGTGTGTGTGTGTGTGTGTGTGTGTGTGTGTGTGTGTGTTGGGGTAGGGTAAAAACGGAACACTAAGTCCAAAGGAAAGCACACTGCTTTGAGGGTTGGATAAATACAAAACAATTAGGAGAAAGGATGTCAATTATACAGAGAAATAGTGCCAAAAAGAAAGAAAAACTTTACTTTCCAACATGAAAGATCTAACTACAAAAGCAAAATTGATGAAGCAGTAGAGAATTGCACAGCCACAAACAAGAAGGCAAAGGAGGTGGTCTCCAGTGCATGAACACAACGTTGATCGTTAACAGGAACACAAACCACTCTTTGAGGGTGATGACAGAAAAGGCAGATTAGTTAGCAGAGGTTCAGGTTAAATAGGTAGATGTAGGAGTTTATGGAAGTTCTGTTTGATTGCTTCTTGTCCACAACAGCCATATGTGAAAGCCAGAAATACTAGACACACATAAATCCTGAATTAGGTTCCACACCAAAAATCTTGCATCCCATGGCTAGCATCCTATTATTAAACATATAGCAAAGGCACTGTTTCCTGTATACCACATGGCCAACTAAACATAATGCTTTAAACGATCTATGGAAGAGGGCTACAAAGAAAAAGCAGCAGGAATCTAGTTCTAAGAAGCTGCTTAAAAGACTGTCTTTTTTCAGATTCCTATTGTAGTTGAGAAGGATCAAGTGACTTGAGTTCAATCCCTATGCCCCTATGGTGGAGGGAAAGAAAGAATTCCTGCAATGCCACATATACACTAAATAAAAGTAAAAAACACAATTAGACTCTTATTATATTATACTATATGGTTGGACAACAGTTACTATCCAATTTGGATGCTCCACCTCATTTTTTTTTCTAAAAAAAAAAAAAAAGGTCTTTCAGAAATTAGCTCAGATTTTGGTGAATATTATCTCTAAGAGACTGACTTAAAATCCCTCTCTTACACTGATTCCAGAGACAGCCTTGGTGCCTCATCAGGCCTGCTTGATAGCGGAACATCTGCGCCCGTTTTTCCTTTCTTTTCTTTTTCTTGCTTAAACCCAAATATCCTCTGAACTAATTGGCATAACTTGAACTGTAAATCTAACCAACTGTCACTCCCACTCATCCAGAGACACAGTGAAAGCAGAATCTAATGCACTTGTAACAGAGGAGGTTGTTAAAAATTACTATTGTTTAGCCCTATAAAACATTATACTCTATTATAACACTAAATTACCTTGAAAGATTACCACAAAAAAACCCCATAGAAATAAAGAAAGCTATTACATAGCTATGACATTCTCTCACATTACAGTTAAGTGATGCATCAAATGATCATCTTGAAGCTGTTTTTACTGATTAATAAAAAATGCTAGGGCTGGGACAGTTCAATGGTATCGTTCTTGCTCAGCGTACATGAGACCCAGCATTAGATCCCCAACAGCACTCCTCCTCTGCAACCTTTCTCTCTCTCTCTCACTCCCC
Source organism: Psammomys obesus (assembly GCF_907164565.1). Taxonomy (NCBI): domain Eukaryota; kingdom Metazoa; phylum Chordata; class Mammalia; order Rodentia; family Muridae; genus Psammomys; species Psammomys obesus. Next base: position 2,726 of record NW_026591346.1, on the reverse strand, counting down.
TCGACCTCCCACCCCCCTAACAAAGAATGTCCACATGCTTATCTTGAAGCACAAGGAATTTTCCTATGCTGATTTAGTTCTTTGGCCCAGTCTTGCCAGGCCAGCCTTGAACTTTATGTTCTGAAACACACACCCGAAAGCCCTTTTCTTTTAACAAGTAAATAGAGAGAAGTGAAAATCTGACTAGGACAAAGACTTCATCTCCAAGACAGAACCAGGTTTAAACACACAAGAAACAACCAAACTTACTCCTTTCTTTAGGTACTGTACTGTTCCAAATACCTCTTTGTAGTAGTTCAAAACAGTAACACCACTATTATTTTTCAGACAAACTGCTGTCATTGACCCAGACTGTTATCTGATTAAGAAGTGAGAAAGGTTACCCCTGGCTTCCTGTTTCCTAAATCCTACCGACATCTAGCCAGCCTCATGCGGAATTAGACAGCATCAAGCAAGGACATGAAGGAGAATGCTGATGGAGCAAAGATGTTCAGAGTGAAATAAGACACCAAAACTATGAAAATTAACTGAGAAGAACTAGAATCAATAGAGCTGGCATTTGCTTAAAAAAAAAAATCTCACCATTACAAACATATAGGTCTAAGTATTTGAACTTATGCTAGAATGTGCTTCTATGTCAATAATTTGAAAAGTAGCACTGAATGAAAATCAGTGCGGTACAAACAAGAAGTAAATCTGTGTGTACTTTGGTGCCAATAATCTGAAAAATGACATTGATGAAAAAGAGAAGTACAAAAGTTGTAAATAAGAATCTGTGCTTGCCTACAGTATAATTTAAAAGGTTGTATAAATTTATAGTTTTTACACTTTTGCTTATAGTATATTCTTATACTGAGTATGGATAAAACAATTAAAATTTATTGAGCATAACTTTCAACTCACTTTATGGTGTAAAATTTTCCATTTCAGGTGCAAAATATCATTACTTCCAGTTTGGAAATCACTTATGATGGAAATGATAGACATTATGTTTGTTTAAATTAACCTAAAACTAGTATGACACACAACCAAAGGTTATTAGAGAATCGCCTAGTGAAACAATGAAATGTTGACTTCTAAGACAACTAAGGCATGAGATACTTTTAAAGGAAAATTTCACGTTCATGTTTTAGTTTTCATCTCTGAATATTAAAATTAGTTTTCAAAATAACTAACAATGTTTAGAATCAGCTCCAAAGGAGCATTCATACCAATTCATGAACAGATCCTTGGGACTGGGGGAAGAAATTAAATGCTGTAACCATAAACCAAAGGAAGGAAAAACTTATCAAGAGGGTCAGGAAACATGGGTTACAAGTCAGCTTTAGGTTTCAAGTTTCCAAAGGAAACATTCTGAACCCTTGGGGGAAAAAACAACTATACTGTGTACAGCGATGCAGAAAACCGAGCACTTTCCCACTGAATTGTGACACTCATATTTCATCAGATTTCCATGCCTCTATTCATCCACCATTTAAATCTGCGACCTCTTAGTATTCAGCTTATTTGCAAACGTTAATAGTGCGGTTAGTCTGGTTTCCACGTTAGTACAGAACAGGCAGAGAATCCAAATATATCGTGCGGGGAGCACCCGAAGACAGCAAGGCTGGCGCGAGGCTGAGGCAGGTGCAGGGGCGGGGTGCCCGCTCGGGTGGTCGCCCAGGAGTCACGCAGCCCGCCCTTCCCTCCGGAATACGGGCTCCGCCAGGTCGGTACCGAGCCAGCCCCGCCGGGTCAGCAGGCGCCGGGCTACGACCCGGAAGTAAAGCCGCCGCCGGAAGTGCCGCCGCCTCTTCCAGACGCGCCCCCCCGCAGTGGGGCCCAGCCCTCCCAGTGGTCCATTCCCGGGATGGGTACGCACCTGGGGTCGGGGCGCGGGCTTGTCTGTGGCGGGAGCCGGAGACCGGGGTCCCGGGGGACGGGCGGGGAGAGGACGGGCGGGGGCTGGAGTCCCGAAGCCCGCGGGTGCCGAGGTCCGGCGCCGCGGCCTTCGCGTCTGACCCAGATAGCGGAGGCGCCGGGGGAGGAGCCGCTAGCTGCCCCGGGCTCCCGCCTCCTCCCGCCGGCGTTTCTGAGCCTGGGGCTCCCGGCCTGCTTTTCACTGCGGGGAAAGCTGAGCCCTGCGGAGAGAGCGCCCCGCAGGCGGGCTCGGCGGCTGCCGTCCCCCTCCACCCGGCCCGTGCCCTGGACCATCACTGCCAAGATCGCTTCCAAGCCCTCCCGTCTCCCTTAGCTAACCCCTCTATGTCATAACTTTGAACCTTCTGTCAGTCAAACGCAGACATCACATCTTGCACTAATTTCTGGATTAACCTTACTTCAACTCTGCTTTTTAATGAACAAAATTCCCAGCCTCCTCGTCTCACTGCTGCTTTTAGTTCCTTTAGTTCAAAACCAGTCTTCTCATGACTGGCGCTAAAGGTTTGCCCAGCTTCACATTATGAAGTTCGTATAATAATTCTGTCGTACTTGTAAGAACTGCGCACAAGTCTCACTTTCACTTAGAGCATGGTTGGCTTAAACTTTGACTTGTTGAGAACAGTCATAATTACTAAACTCCCCACCAATGAATACAGTTAAAAATAGATGCACTCCTGTTTATAAAAAACACAAGAACCAAAATGCTGTAAAAAGAATCACCAATTCTCTCATACACCAGTCACTCACACACAGAGACACCCCCCCCAGACATACCATACCCATATACCACACTCACAAGTGACACA
>NW_026591345.1:0-1483 GCF_907164565.1 Psammomys obesus | reverse complement strand
AAGGCACTTATGCAGAACCAACCTCAGGAGAGCCTGCATGCCCCCCCCAGCCACCTCTGCTCCTGCACAGCACTCTATTCAGCTGGTCGCTCTTACTGGGAGCAACACTCACTTCACATTAGCTTTCTAGAAGCTGCTCATCCGAGGGAGGCCAACACAAAGGGGGTCAAATTGGACACCAGGATACCTGCAGCCAGAGACTCAAGGAATGAAGTCAAAGGGAGAGCAGTTGTCACAGGAGAAGAGGCTCCCAATACTGACAACTATACATGTATTTCTTATTTGTGTATCTGTTTGTTTTTTGAGATAAGGTTGCTTTGTGCAGCCCCTGGCTATTCTAGAATGAGCTCTGTAGACCAGGCTGGCCTTGAGTTTACAGAGATTGCCTTCCTTTGCTGGGATTAAAGGTACGCACCAACATCAGCGGGGTATGCTTAATTTTTAAAATAGAGTGATTTGCATGTGTGTACACACGAGGGCAGATGACACGTTTCCTCATGAGTTGAGCAGTCCAGCTGTTTTGTGTTTGAGACAGGGTCTCTCATTGGCCTGGAACTCACTGAGTAGGCTAAGCTGGCTGGCTGGCGAGCCCCAGAGAGCTGTTCCTCCTCCAGTGGGATTACCACAATGCTCTGCTTTTCAAACCATGGGATATGGTCCACATGATTATAAGGCAAGTACCTTACCATCGGACGATCTCTGTACCACCTTAAACACACACACACACAAATCTATCTAACAGATACATTTATGATGTGTGTATATGTATGTGTTTGCAGTGCACATATGTAAACATATGTGGATGAGGATGCACACATTTACACGGCACACATAAGGGCAGAGGAAGACGTTGGAAGACTTCACTGATTGCTTTGTCTTATTCCCTACGGTTTGCGCAGCCATCTCATTGCATCCTAAAACTAGATTTTAATACCGTTCAGTCACAAATATAAGAAGTGGGGAAGATGACCCCTTGGTAACTAACTGTATCATTTCCTGGCCAAGGCGTGGAGTGCCTTTTGGCAAAGGGGAGCTGAGGGAATATTAGAGTCATTTCCTGTCCTCTGAGGACATGAGAAGTCCTCCTCACCAGGGAGATGAGGCCCATGACAGACTGTGAAAATTCCTTTTGGTTTTGAGGAATGAAGGCTATATACCCTTTCACCATCCCCTGATGAACCTATTCTTTCCTGGTAGTGGAGCCTCTGTTTTCCTCAGCACTCCTGGCTAAGGGACAGAGCAGGGAGAAGGCCCTCTGGCACCAGGCATTCAGTGTGCAATTACTCAGCTAGAGAAACACCTTGTGATCCTCTTTAACAGCAGCTGCGGGGCACAGAGAAGGTTCAATGACTGGTGCTCAACATGCTGATTTAGTGGCACTGAGGCTTTTGCTGACTCTTGGCCATGAATTAGGAAGAAATTCATATTCTTTTCCAGTGTGTGTGTGTGTGTGTGTGTGTGTGTGTGTGTGTGTGTGTGTGTG
>NW_026591344.1:0-5549 GCF_907164565.1 Psammomys obesus | reverse complement strand
TGTGTGTGTGTGTGTGTGTGTGTGTGTGTGTGTGTGTGTGTGTGTGTATGTATCAATGCAGGCACATCATGGCAGTGTCCCAAGGGAGGTCAGATTACAACTTGCAGGAGTCCCAGAAATCAAACTGAGGTCACCAGGCTTGGTGGCTACTAAACTCTCTCTCCTCTCTTTTTAAAACAGGGTTTCTCTGGCCTTGAATTTGGAGATTCACCTGCCTCTGCCTCCTGAGTTCGGGAAATAAAGTCGTGCGCTATCACTGCCTGGCTTTTTTTTTTTTTTTTCCTTCTCTTGAGAGAAGGTCTGAAGCAGTCTAGGCTGTCTTTGAACCTTCCCCTCTCCAGTAGCTTGGTTTTAGGTCCATGCTACTACACATATTTATAAGGATTACCTTTTCAAGTTGGCTCTTTCTTTCAAAGTGTGTCCCTGGCATTTAGGAGTTTTTAATATAACTTAACAAACTGTGAAGGTAAATTTTTAAATAACTCCCTGAAGGAGCCTTCAGAGTCAATGAGCTACCATAAGAGAGAAACTGCACATGCCCGTTACCAACAGGACCGTTCACCTGCCAGGGGCATATCCTTCTCTGCACAACAGGATGGCATTACCTTCCACCATGGCAGTCACGTGACAGCTACCAAGTCAATAGGTGCTGATAGTTCTGATCGGGTAGGGATGAACTTCAGCCTTTCTAGTTGTCCATGCTTCATCAAAAGCTGACCCTTTCTTCTTGAAACTGATGGGGGCAGCTCCCAATCCTGGGTCTCCTTAGCACCTGTCCTGCAATCCGCTGACGGCTGTACCACTTTCACCCCCGGTCAGTCTCTAAAGAAGTTATGGCAGGAGTTCCACCACAAAATGGTGCAACGGAGCCACCTAAAAGGGTGGGCGGTCTTTGTAAATGGACAGGAAACAGAAGATGAATATTGGGCGGATGACAGACCCCTTCACTGGCCTTCAAAATACAAGCTGTTCTATTAAACATAGGGCCATTATGCTGGCCGGCCATCTACTTTAAACCCCACAGTGATTAAAATGCTGGCAGGAAATGAAAGCTCTCTATTGAAGGTCCTTCCCTGAGGTCCTAATTTCAAACCAAATTTTACAGCACCGCACAGGAACAAAGGGAGCCCAGTCTTCTAAGTCCTCTTTTTGTCACTTTGGACAAAGACACCCCCTCATACTCCTCAAAGAACAATGGCCTCTGTAGAGCCATAGCCATGCCAAGAATGGGCACAAACCATACAGCAACACATTTTAAAAATACATTTTACACTGCCCTTGACATTTCAGATAAATAGAAACCACTGCATTGAAATTCCAAATATTTCGTCCTTTTCCTCCACCCTTTGCCTTGATAATGAGAATTTTCCTATTTTCCCAGTCTACTTGATCTTTGACATTCTGGCCTCTGTGACTGGAGGATACAGATGAGTACTCAAATAAATTAATTATTCAGATAATTACATTTTATTAAAAAAAATCACCATAACTGAGACAATCACATGGTTTTCAGCAACAAGACAAGGTCATCTCCAAACCTTTTAAAACTAAAGTGGCTCCAGTGCCATTTGTACTCCACAGGATAAGGCATTCTGCTTATCAGAGTGGGATTTTCTTTTTCTTTACTAGCTGTTGTTTCCGGGTGGCCTTTGGTTGTTGCTTTTTTTTTTTTTTTTTTTAATGCTTTTCCCAAAACAGCTTTTAGGTTTTTATTCAGCCACTTGAGACTCACTCTTCGCACAGGGAGTGTTTACTTGGGGTTGTCAAGCTGAGAACAGCTGCTGGTTTTGCAGGGATGGAGCATGAGCGGCAGTCCTGAGGGTGAGGTATCACTCGGGGTGTCCCTTGTTGAAACTGCACGGTAAACATCCAAAGGATCTGGGGTATACAAGAGATGCTGTGTGTGTTTTCTCTGCCATTTCTTCCTTTCTGTTTCCTCTTAGCACTTCGTCCTTGGCATCAAAACCACTCTTGGATCACTTCCATCAGATGCGTGCCACAAGTTTGCAGAGGACACTGGTGCGCTGATACGGTTGCTGCTTCAGGGACAGCTGCATTTTAAAGAGGAAAAGATAGCTACATACATTTTTCTACACAGTCTCTTTGGGAACAGAATGTGTCTGAAGCCTGTTCTAGGGAAAACCAACAACATGGAGACCTGTCTTCTCCAAAGAAGCATGGGATCAAAGTTGGAGAAGACCTGTCTTCTCCAAAGAAGCATGGGATCAGAGTTTATTAAGAGACTCTCTCCAGGGCTCAGGGGCTGAAGTGCTCGCTGTGCACGCCTGATGACCTAAGCTCAATCCCTGAACCCCACAGTGGAGGGGAAGAACCTGACTCCTTCAAGTTCCATGAGTGTGCCTGAACATATAAGCCTGTGAGCTTGCACAGGAGTGGGCACACACGCATACACAGCATTAAAAAACAAAAACAAAACATCCGACTATAACATACAGGCTGGCCCTGTGCTTATCTCTTCTTCCTCAAATGTTGCTGAACTGATGAGATTAAGACAAAGTCAAGCTAAGCCAGGGAAGAGTCCATAACAGAAGAAAACCCTTGGCTCTCTAATGACGTTTATCATCATTTATTTAGTGATTCACTATTATTCACTCACAATACTAGAAAGTAAAAGTCTAAATTCAACAGCAGGGTGAGTCAGAGACTCTGCAAGGGCCGAGCAGAACACCAGAAGGAAATTCTCTTGTCCTTGGAAAAGTCCAGCTTTAAATAACATGAATACAGAAAAAAGTCTACATAAAACAGATATGGGAATGTAGAGCAGAACCCACAAGCCCCAGAAAAAAAGCCACAAAACCTCCCGCACTAAATCTGTACTTTAAATATGTATATGTATTGTATATGTATGTATGTGCATACACACAAACACACACAGTCTTTGTTTTGTTTTGAGACAGAGTTTCTCTATGTAACCCTATCTGTCATGAAGCTTTGTAGATGAAACTGCATAAAATTCACAGAGATCCACCTGTCTTTGCCTCCTGAGTGCTGGGATTAAAGGCAACACCACCACTGCCTGGCTCAAGTCAATAATATTTCATAAAACTAGTTTGTTGGATTTTTTTCCCAGACAGAGTTTCTCTGTGTAGGCCTGGCTATCCTGGATTCACTTTGTAGACCAGGCTGGCCTTGAACTCACAAAGATCTACTTGCCTCTGCCTCCCCGAGTGCTGGGATCACAGGCATATGTTACTGCACCAGCTCCTTTTTATTTTATTTTTTTTAAAGCATTTTCTTTATTTATGTGGATGGGTGTTTTACCTGCATATATATCTGTGTACCACATGTCAGCCATGTGTCAGCGGAGGCCAGAAGAGGGTACTGGATTCTTTGGAACTGGAGTTAAAAATGGTTATAAGTTGCCATGTAGGTGCTGGGAATTGAACCCAGATCCTTTGGAAGAGTAGCCAGTGCTCTTAACCACCCAGTCACCCACCCACCAATATCTATACTTTTAAGACATTAACCAGCCCAGAAGAAAAAAGTAGCACACAAGAAAATAGTCCTGAGGATGTTCACTGTAGTTTTGTTTATGAAGCAAAACAAAATCCTATTCCTGAGTTATCAATCAGGAACAGGATTGGGGGCCAGGGCAGCCTAGCATTTGCTGGCTTTGAAACCTCAGACACATTCATAATTTCAGTTTGGACTGTTTTCCCCATCCATCAAAGCAGAACAGTAACAATGACTACATCTTAGTGTTACGGTGAGCAGTCAAGGGACAGATACACACCTGTGCCCTGAGCGCTGCCCAGCAATGCTGATGGGAAGGGGTGCTACCACTGATACTAGGGAATGAGGAAGGAGGGTGACAGAAACACTGATATAGCAGGGTGAGGACAGAGAAAGAAAGCGGACATGTTTGAGGATCATCTTCTCTCCCGGGGCACACTGCAAGGCGTTCTGTGTAACACACATTAATTAATATTGCATCTTCAAGTAAGGCAGTACTTGAGACCTACTCCTGTAGCATGCATCTGCTCTTTCAAAATGAGTTCTTCTGGATCAGTGACGATTATTCAATCAGAGTAACCCCTACTTTCATATGGGGGCTTGTTTCTCTAGAGTCTTCTGTTCTAAAGATATACTTTTAGATAACAATATAGCTATTTTTTTCATATCACAAAGAAACTCTTGTAATACACACACACACACACACACTAGCTGTTCACAAGTCAGGAAAAACGTAAAAATCCTACAGCAGTTAAAGAGAGCTAGAAGTTAGGATTGTATCATTTGCCTGTGTCAACTGACTCTGGTGGTGGGGGGGGGGGGCGCGGAGTTCAGATTCCACTGGTCTGCTGGCTAGACAGCTAAGAGCTTTGGGGAAATAAAAGGGCAGCACATTCTGAGGGCACAAGGACCAAGCAGCTTCTCAGCTCAGGGCACTCGCAACCCTCCATCTCCTGTTTTAATGCTGGGCAGAGTGGGATGTGCCCGCTTAGAAAAGGCTTACGCACAGGAACGAGGCACACATACCCCGGCACTCACTGGGGCCTAAAGGCAGGCAGGGCAGGCCCAAAGCATGTGGGAGCAATCACCAAGAGCAATTTGTTCCTTGTATGTCAAGGTCAGTGACATTCCGGCTGGGGAGACTGCTGTGGCCACTGCAAGTCTGCAGCAGTTCCTGAGGATCTCACAGGATCACCTACGGGGCTGGTCTGCCATTTCCCTCAGGCCGGCCCCTCTACAACATATTCTTTCTCTCTCTGGTGGTCTTCCGTTGGCCAACAGACAGTTCTATAGCTGCTCACTATGTGGGGGGCCAACCAGGAAGACCAGCTGGATTTGTTGAAATAAAACAAAATTTCCCTCCTAAAACACTTTTTTTTTTTTTTTTTTTTTTTTTTTTTTTAAATCAGGAAGCTATCCTCTGGCTTATCCCTTAGGTGATAATGTCTACTCTGGCCTGGAATGGAAGGCAGAAAAGACGCCTGTTTTTTATTGTTGTTTGTTTTCTTGCTTGTCCTTCCCCCTTTTAAGGAGAAAGGAGAAAAATCACACTCCTTTTTGTGTTTCCCAGGCATGTGCGTTGAGGAGAAAGGCAGGGCTATCTGCTTTTTCAGCAGTGGCCTGAGAGAGGAGGCAGAGGTGACTGCGAGTGAGTCACAGAGCCTGTTCCCTCCTTCTCAGCATGGGCCTTGACTTCAGATGGACTAATATTCTCTTCCAGCACACTGACAGTTTTTCAAATGTGTCTGATGATTTGGTGGTTTCCAAGGCAGTTTTCATTCTCAGCTGATGAAAAGGCTAAGCGAGAGTTTGGGAATTAGACCTGAAGGGAGGAAAGAGGCCCCTGTGTTTTCAAAGGCAATTATAGTCTAGAAATATTTAATGCAAGGGCTATAAATCCTGCTTTTAAGAAAGGCATAGCTACGAATCTTGTTATTTTTAACGTGGGTATTTTGGTTTTGAAAGATTCCACTTCATGTTTCCCAAATTCAAGTTTTTCACATAATGCTTGGTCTGATACGTGTGGGAAAAAAAAAAAAAGACAAATCCAAACATGGAATATTATTTTTGAAAAA
>NW_026591343.1:0-5917 GCF_907164565.1 Psammomys obesus | reverse complement strand
AAAGGATCGAGAAACTTTTAAATTTTGTCAGATTACCCAAGATCATTGTCATACCCAAATGCCTGATAAACTTTAAATATTTTATAGCCTTAAACATGTAAACAATTTTTTAAAACTCGTCCCTGCAATATCAAAGCAAAGTATTTTCTTTAGGAGTGAATTTACAAAGCATAACCATAATTTTAAAGTCAAAACCAAATAGAAGTTTAAACCAGATTTTAAAACCAAAATTTATCAATGAAAACAGCCCAATCTTTAGAACCAATATCAACTTAGAACAAGACCTTTTATCCTAAAAGGAAATAAAATCATTTTGACTCAGAGATTTTGTAACCTTTGTTCTTTTTTTGAGTCACACCATGTGGCAATTTATATTGTTGTTATTTAAACATATGTATTCATAGACCCTACAAACACATAGGCACATATACGTGTTTTAAACAAGGATTTGAATTTAACCTTAAAACATATCTAATTATTTTTGATCATATCAACCATTTAAAACCAATTGAAAACAATCATCCTAAATTACTGTTTGATCTGTAAGTTGTAAGCCCCCTAGGTGGGAGGAGGGAAGAGAGGAGCAAGAGGGCGTGGTGAGCACCTGCTGCTCTCTTCTCTCTTTCTTGCTGAGCTGGCATGAAGGCAAGGGGGAGGAATTTTTTCTTTATTTTCAGCAGCCAGAGCAGCTCCTGTCGTGGAGCAGCTAAGGTGCCAATCCCCGCCTAAGGACTTTTACCTAGCAAGCCCACGAGCCTTGCCTGCTCCCTGTGAGCTTCACTCTAGCTTACCTCCCCCGCAGGTCATGAACCTGCTTTCTGGCCGGGCCTCTCTTGAACACTGCAGGCAGCTCCCGGGGAGTCCAGCCGCGCCGCCCCACCTCCCCTCTGAGCGCGGGGCGATCTTCCACCCCTTCATCTCGGGGCTGCAGAGCCCGTGCCCTGCTGGTTGTATATTGTTATTTCAGAGACTCCCAAGTGTCCGAGCACCACCCGCCCAAGTTCCAGCTCCACGTCTCCCCAGCCACCTGAAAGCATTTTCTCCTCGGCTCCTTCGGGAGGGAGAACACACTGCTTGGTGTCCTGTCATGCAGCCGTGTGTACTCCCGAGCTCCCGAGCCGAGAACTAGTTTCAATTTCAACTGTCCTCTGTCCAAATTTTTATCAGTCCAAGTCCACAAAGAAACAGACACAGAAAAACACATACATACATGAGAAACACAGGATTTAAACAGACAAAACACGACACAAGCCGCGCGGCACGAGATCGAAGCAAAACTGAAAGCAAAAATTCAGATGGCCCAGATGAAACACGTAACCCTCCGAGAGGGGCGAGGCCCCAACCCGGTGCCACGGATCCGTGTCTCCCAGACGGGGAGCCAACAAATTGGCCCCCACTCAGATGAGAGCCGGTGGGACTCGAACCCACTCAGACCCTCCAGATGAGAGTCGGTGGGACTCGAACCCACGACTAGTGGGACTCGAACCCACGACAGTAGACCCTCTCAGACGAGAGCCGGTGGGACTCGAGCCCACTCAGACCCTCTCAGGTGGGAGTCAGCAGTGGGACTCGAACCCACTCAGACTCACTCAGACACCCTGAAACGTCTTCCAGAGATACGGAACAGAAGTCCTTGGGTTCGTCAACCCCTTCTTACTTTCCGCCTGATTCAGATGACTTGATCAAGTCTCAGGTTGCAAACAGAACAGACACAGAAGCACACACCAGACAAGACAGATACATACAACAGAAAAGACGGCTGGCCAGCTCACCTCCCGAAGGTGGGTCGCTGGTCCCTGGGTGGGGGGTCTCAGATCTCGGTGGGACCTCCAAATGAAAGATCCCCGGAGGGTATCTTCCGTCAGAGAGACCCCCTCCCAAGGATCAACGAGGCCATTCGGATGCAAACAGCAAGAGGCTTTTATGTTGATACTCGGGTACCCGGGGCGAAAAGTCATTCGGGAGACTTCCGCGCCCCCTAGATGGGAAGCTGGGGTTTTTATAGGGTTTTAGAGGCAGAAGCACTGGTACAGAAACGAGAGGGCATGGTTACAGGGGGCTGATCGGTACGTTTACACGAGACCACAATTTGCGTCAAAGTTTGGCAGGGGCACCAAGATTCCAGGAACTGGGTGGTCAAGGGGGGTAGGATGACTCCTTGACGTGGCCCGCCACCTGTTATTTTGTTTTTTCCCTATCTTAGCTGAAACAGTCTCACAGATATCTATGAGAGTGATTAACACAAACTGTTTTTAGTATGACTGGGGCAGCCTGACCACAGATATCCCAAGTGGGTGACACAGCTAGGATTTCTCAGTAATTTTCCAGTTTCTCATCTGGCCTTCAGAGTTTTACAAAACAGTGGTGTCTCACAAAATGGCATTAGCTATGTTTAACTTAGGGTGATGCTGGGGTCTTTCATTCCCCCATTTTCTTTTAACTTAGAATGGAATCTTTCATTCTAGGGCTTAGGAAGAGTTAACTTTTGTCCCCTGTTGTTTGAGCTGATGATATTGCTGGGTCAACACCAACGCTTGTCTTGTATGACAGAGAACCGGTCTTTTATGAACTGGATCAGCCAATTTAGAATATAAGGCCCAACTAGTAGAATCAGGAGAATTATGATTAGGGGACCCATAATGGAGGAGATCAAGGTGGTAATCTAGGGGGACCGACTAAACCATCTCTCGTACCAGCTCTGTCCTGACTCAAAGAATTGTTGTCTCTGTCTGAGTCTTTTTCTGAGTTTAGCCATGTTATCTCTTATCAATTTAGTATGGTCAGCAGCTAAGCAGATGCTCAAGATAATAGCCAATGTCAGGGAGCCACTTTTGACTTAGCATTTCAGCCTGTTAGGGGGGATTTGGGCGGAGATCCGTCTTCTGTAGCTTCTTCATGCTGACCGTTGGACGTAGGCATCAGGGACTGGGGAGGCTGAAATGCCAGTCAAAAGCTGGGCAATAGGGCAGTCCCAAGCATCTGGTCAGTTGATCCACCGGAAGAGGCAGGGAGCAATCAGGTCAGTTTTCAGGAAGTCCAGATCTCAGCTTGTAGTCTATAGCTGATCCCAGAACAGAGTTGAACAGGTGAAAATCTGCTGAGACAAATTTAGACTGGAGACAGAAGTTAAAATTTATCTATTAAATTGGAAAGATTAGGGAAAACCTCATCTGTGATCCTTTTGAGCTATGTCAGATCCCGGTCAAATCCTGAAACTTATATGAAATTTTTAGTACACAAAAGGAAATGTATAATTTTAAATACTCAGAAAAGTAACATATCAGCAAATTGAACATTTTGAGAGTAACAGGTAAAACTACATCTTACTGAATAAGTATCAGCTGTTTGTTTTATAACCTTTATATATAACTTAAGTGTGTCCACGGTAACATTTTTTTTTCCTGTGGGCATAGCTGTTGGTATTTAGCCACGAATGAAGCTTGGCCATTTTTTTTTATTTATTTAGCATCTTTTAGTCCCCATCTCTATGTTTATATTGGAAAGTTAGGCAGAAACACATTACTGGCTTTAGTGTTAAACCCTGGATGTTTGATTTTTTTATTTCTGTGTCAAAATCTATCTCAGAAATGGCAGATATTAAGAATACCATACTAAAAGCTATGACTTTTGGGTCAGATATATATATTAAACAGATGTTTTTAACATGACGAGAAGTATCTTTAAGTCTATCTCCAGAAGCCAATCAAAGGAAATTAAAATCTCAACCTGGTGACTGAATAATAAGCAGTCAGTGCTCTATCAACTTATCAGAACTCTATTAATAAATGTCAAAACTCTGAACTTTTGAAATCTTATAACATAAGCACAACAGTAGCAAAGAGGGGGGAGAGATCTAAAATATCTCTCAATTTTAACATGTTTTAAACTATTTTTATCAACTTAGACACTTTAATTTTTTTTTTGTATTTATCAACCCTGAAACATTTTTTTTTCAGACCAAATAATAACATTTTAGATTTTATAACCTAAACTCTTATATCTTTAGATTTTATATAGGCTCTGTATATATATATTTTTTTATCTAGTTATATATCTTAAGACACAGATAACTAACATGAATTTTGTGAGCAAGGGAAACCTGTCTCTTTTTTTTAAATAAGAGATCTAGTATCTAGTAGTTTTAGCTAATGAACTGATCAATGAACTAACAGTGGATCTAATTGTCTTTTCTCTAGCTGTAAAGCTGTCGTAAGCTTAGCATAGCCATCAAGGTGTTCAGAGACCTGAGAAGGATAAATTATAAGCTAAATAAATATACCAATCTATGTGTCAATCAAAATGACAGAGGTGACTACTTAGTCCATCACCTAGGCAGTGTCCTTCGCTCTTGTCTCTCATGGCATCCTGAACAGAGGCTGTCCAGCCAGGCACAGAAGGTGAGAGACTGCTTTTACTGCTTCTGTGGAAAGAGGAACAGAAGAGATTGACCTCACCTTGCCTCTCACAATGTGAGACAATGGCTCCTCAGATGTCCCCGGCTTTGTCCACAGCTTAGGCTGGGCCCTAGCAGTGGGCCAGTTGAGGCAATATTGCCCAGTGGTTAGCATACCACAATCCAGAGTCGCAGTCATCTGTCGTGCCCAAATCTTCTCGGAGACCTTGGGGGAGCTACTGCCAGGATTTCAGGACTTTCTGTCACAATAAGCTTACACAGTTAAAATGCCATATTCATCAGATCTCTGACAAGCCTGAGGGCCAGCATATCTGAGTTATCTGTTTGTCTATCTTTATTATCTGTTTTAAACTGTATAAAAGAAAAACTAAACAAAGACATTAGGTATAGCCAACTGTAGTTGTTAGTATAACTTTAAATCTGTTCTTTCTGAACTAAAATCAAAGCAAATCTTTTAATCAGACATAGTTCATAGAGAGCCTAGCAAATCTTGTTGTTCCTATCACTTGCATTAAAATTGAACAGTAAAAAGCTTTGTATTTAGTACTAATCAGATGACTGAACATAACTGAGATACCTGAACAAAAATGATCACAAACTCATGGCTCTATCCTCTTTCTCTGGACTAGCATGGCGGCTAACCACGTGTAACTGAACTCAGCTGGAAGCCCTAAACAGATATGGCAGCAAAAATATAGTTTTATATGTTCTCTATCCCTGAAAGATCATGGTGGCTAGCCTCGTGTTAGGCTACCACAGGCTGTGACTGATAATACCAAACATAGTCATTAGGTGCTGATGATGATACAGCAAACATTGTGGAGCATTTATAATCCCCCACAACCAACATTTTTAACTTAGTGATTAAATAAGTTTTAGAACCAACTGTATAACAGAACAGTACAGAACAATTTTAAACTGTATGAATTATTTTAGCCATACCAAACCTATCAGCCAGAATTTTTTTCTTAAAAGATCACCAGCCTTTTAAATGAACTATAACATATTTAAAATATAGTTTTTTTTTCTCAAATCATATTAACTCTCTGGCTTTTTATAATACATCCACTAACCTTCTGCAACATCCACTAACCTTCTGCAACATACATTAACCTTCAGGTTTCTAGCTTTCTTTTTCTGGCTTAACCAGACATTCTTTTTCTTTTCTCTTGCTTTTTAGACAACATATAAACTCTCATCAAAATCTTTTTTTATCCTAACATGATCCTGCTGGAGCCCTGTGTCCACAAGACCATGTTTTTTTTTTAAACAAAGCGGCTCAACAAACAAACAGCTCTCTATAAGATACATTCTAAAAACTGTAATAATTTTTTTTAATTAGCACAAACCATACGGCTGGGTTTTATTTAATAAAATTGATAAAATAAATATCAAAGTATTTTTATTTTTCTCCAAAGGATCGAGAAACTTTTAAATTTTGTCAGATTACCCAAGATCATTGTCATACCCAAATGCCTGATAAACTTTAAATATTTTATAGCC
>NW_026591342.1:0-7479 GCF_907164565.1 Psammomys obesus | reverse complement strand
CTCCTCGGTTGCCGCGTCATCCTTATCGGCGAAGGCTGCGCGCGACAAGTGGTGCCGAAACCCGGGAAGCCGCCGAACCCGGGTAGAGGGACAGCTTTGAGGACCCCGACTGCTCGTCGGAAAGAGGATCCAAGCCAGTGACCTGAGAAACTCCGGAGACTTTTCAGCAAGGTATGATTTCTGTGGTCTGGGTGATTCCGTTTCTCGTTGTTAGTCTCGTTTTCGTTCTTTTCTGTTGTCTGTGTCTTAATTGTGGGAAACGGGATACGGTTTGTATTCGTCCTTTTTGCGACACTGCATAATTTGGCTGTAATCCTCAAGTAGATAACTGAGTTGCCACACCCTCCCCTGTAGATAAAGGAGCAATGGAATAAGCCGCTTCTAGAAGCAGCGCGGGCGCTGTTGAAACAGAAGGAGCTTAAGGTCCCAGATCGGGTGTTGCAGAACTTTCTCAAAGAAGTAGATCGAGTGGCTCCCTGGTTCGTTCTCTCCGGGTCCCTTACGGAAGGATCATGGAGCAAGCTAAGTGGGGATCTGACACGAGAAAAGGAACAGGGGACCCTAAGACCAGGGGTATGGCCACTGTATAAATTGTTCAAATCGTGCATTAAGGATGAGAGGTGCAAGGAAAAGATCAAGGAAGGCCAGCGGGTCTTGTCAGACCATCAGGATAGTGTATCAGAAGCTGAAAAGGGTAAAGAGGCTAATAAAAGGAAGAAGCCTTCTAAGAAAAAAGAAAAGAAAAGTCATGAGAACAAGGATGTGTTAACCAAGCTAGCTAAGTTAGAAAAAAGGGCAGCACAACTTGCAAAGAAGGAAGAGGAGCTTGAAGATAAGGCAAAAAGATTGCAACTCTTACCAACCCCGCAAGAAAAAAAAAAAGATGAGGATGAAAAACCTAAATTATATCCGCTCCTCACTGAGTTCAAAAATTGCACTCTATCATCTTCTTCTGAAGGGGAGGATGAGCAGGAGTCATCTGACTCTGAGGAGTCGGGTCTTGACCCTGCTGAGCAGGCAGAGTTAGATGAGGAAGCTGCAAAATATGAGGAAGAGAGATATGGCCCCGTCCCGCCTTATTCACCTAGGCGTGGCTCTGTAGCTTTTAAGTGCAGTACAACAGCTCCTCCCTATGAGGAAGTGGAAAAACACACAGGATCAGGAGGAAGGCCGTCACGCATTCCTGAAAAGGAAGTTAGAAAGATACAAGCAGCATTTCCTGTATGGGAAGATGCTCAAAATCAGAGGCAATATGCTCCTCTAGATTTGAAACAACTGAAGACATTGGTGGAGGCAGTACAGACGTATGGTATCAGTGCCTCTTTTACCTTGGCATTGGTAGAGAGGCTAGCTGCTGATGCTATGACTCCCGCTGACTGGAATAATACCGTGAAGGCATGTCTCTCTATGGGTCAATATCTTGATTGGAGAGCAATTTATCAGGAATTATGCATGGCTCAGGCTAGGCAGAATGCAACTAATCAGCACCCTCAATGGAATTATGATATGCTTACAGGTCAAGGTCAATGGGTTGTTAATCAGTCAATGTATCCTGCTGAGGTGTACCAACAGATCAACAAGGCAGCTGTTCGTGCCTGGAGGAGTTTACCAAATAAGGGACAGGTTACCGGAAATTTGACAAAGATTATACAAGGAGCTACAGAGCCTTTTTCAGACTTTGTGGCTAGAATGATGGAAGCAGCAGGAAGAATATTTGAGGACCCTGAGGGCGCAATACCGTTTGTGGAGCAATTAATCTTTGAACAATGTACCAAGGAGTGTAGGAATGCCATTACTCCCTGGAAAGGAAAAGGAATAAACGCTTGGATGAAAGCGTGCAGAGAGATAGGAGGTCCACTGTCTAATCAGGGCATCGCAGCTGCGGTATCATCAGCCCAGAAGGCTGCAAATGCAAAGTGTTTTAATTGTGGAAAGATGGGTCATATGAAAAGGCAGTGTCGGGCGCCAACTGCGACCCCTAATGCTCAGCCTGTCAAACAGCCAGGGTTGTGCCCAAGGTGTAAAAAAGGAAAGCATTGGGCAAATGAATGCAGGTCTGTTAAGGACAATCAGGGGAGGCCCCTTCCGGAGCGCTCTACTGAGCAGCCAAAAAACGGGAACAGGGGCCCCCGACCCCAGGGCCCAAGACAAATGTATGGGGCCATCCAGCAGACACCCTACCAATCAAAAGGGTTTGTGAAGATGACTCCATCCGGAGAGCAACCTCCGGATCAGCAGGATTGGACTTGCGTGCCACCACCAGAGCAGTATTGACACCTATAATGGGATGTCAGCCTATACCTTCAGATTTAGCAGGCCCCTTGCCAGAGGGTTCAGTGGGACTGATAATTGGCCGCTCATCTGCCACCTTAAAAGGATTGCAAGTTCATCCAGGAGTCATTGATCAAGATTTCACAGGACAAATTCAAATGTTATGTTCCTCCCCTAGAGGGATTAGTGCCATCTCGCCTGGGGACAGAGTGGCCCAACTTTTGATCTTACCCAGTTTACATCAGAACTTCCCAAGTGATAAAACTACTCGAGGAGAAAAAGGCTTTGGTTCCTCGGGAGGACAGCATATGTTCTTGTCATTGGGTATGCAAGAACGCCCTATGATGAGTTTGATAATAGAAGGGAAAACTTTTCAAGGTCTATTGGACACTGGAGCAGATACCAGCATAATTTCTAAAACTTGGTGGCCGTCGCGATGGCCTCTTATTCTATCATCTCAATCCCTACAAGGGTTGGGATATGAAAATGCTCCTCAAAAGAGTGCGAAGACTTTGCATTGGCAAAATGAGGAAGGAAAAAGGGGCATGTTCGCTCCTTATGTGCTACCTCTTCCCATTAATTTATGGGGAAGGGATGTGTTACAACAATTGGATTTTACCTTAACTAATGAATACTCTCCTCAAAGTCAACAAATAATGAAGAACATGGGATGTGTTCCAGGTAAAGGACTGGGTAAATGCCTGCAAGGACGCACTAGCCCTATCCCAACCTCGGAAAAGAAAGATAGAACAGGCCTGGGTTTTTCCTAGGGGCCACTGAGGAGGCGATTCCCATTCCCTGGACTACAGAGGACCCAGTTTGGGTTCCTCAGTGGCCTTTAACCTCTGAAAAGCTTGCAGCAGCTGAGCAGCTAGTTCAAGAGCAGCTCAGCCATGGCCATATTGAGTGCTCACAGTCACCTTGGAATACTCCCATCTTTGTCATTAAGAAAAAATCTGGAAAGTGGAGATTGTTGCATGATTTAAGAGCTATAAATAAACAAATGCAGGTTATGGGGCCAATTCAGAGAGGCCTACCATTGTTGTCTACCCTTCCTGCGAACTGGAATTTGGTAATGGTAGATATTAAAGATTGTTTCTTCTCTATTCCCTTACACGATCAGGATAGAGTTAGGTTTGCATTTACCTTGCCTAGTGTAAATCATGAACAACCTGATAAGAGGTATCAGTGGAAGGTCTTACCTCAGGGAATGGCCAATAGTCCAACCATGTGCCAACTCTATGTGGCCAACGCTATTCAGCCAGTTAGAAATCGGTTCCCTGCTATTAAGGTATGTCATTATATGGATGACATCTTGCTATGCCATGCTGAGCAAGCATTACTGCAACAGGCATTTGAGATGTTGTCCGCTAACCTAAAACAAAAGGGTTTGTACATAGCACCTGAAAAGGTACAAGAGGGAGAGATCGGTAATTTCCTTGGCTCAACTATTTATCCTAGATGCATTAGACCTCAAAAGATTACCATTAGGAGAGATGTGCTCAACACGCTTAATGATTTTCAAAAACTTTTGGGCGATATTAATTGGCTAAGGCCTTACTTGAATTTAACTACTGCAGAACTTAGGCCTTTGTTTGCCATCCTTGAAGGAGATTCAGCCATTACCTCTAGTAGGCAGCTTACAGCGGAGGCTGCTGAAGTATTAACTAAGGTGGAAGATAGGCTTAAGGAAGCCTCTTTAACTCGGCTGGACCCCTTCAGTCCATTCCATTTATGCATTATCCCATCACCACAGCAACCCACCGCAGTCCTATGGCAGCAGGGACCTTTGCTTTGGATTCATTCTCAGACATCTCCAGGAAAGGTGTTAAGTCATTACCCAACTCAAGTTGGAGAAATAGCCTTAAAGGGTGTTCAATCAGCCCTGACTCATTTTGGCTGTGAGCCAGCATCTATTTTTGTGCCATACACCGCTCATCAAGTAGGGGTGTTATGTGCCACTTTGGATGTGTGGGCAATTCTTCGCTGCACCTTTACTGGTAATATAGATAATCATTATCCTAAACATCCATTGTTGCACTTCTCTTTAACTAATGCATTTATTTTTCCAAGAGTTACACAAAGCCAACCTATTGTAGGGGCTATTGATGTGTTTACTGATGGCTCAAAAACTGGCATAGGGAGTTATGTTGTGGGTGGACAATCATTTCAAAAGCAGTTTTCATTTTCCTCCCCACAATTGGTTGAATGTGCAGTAGTGGCTGAAGTTCTAAGGAACTTCTCTCAGCCCTTAAATATTGTTTCTGACTCACACTATGTGGTGGGAGCAGTAAAAATTCTAGAGACAGTGGGATTGATTTCTTCTAAAAGTACTGTGGCAATATTATTTGATGAGATACAACATATTATTAGGAATAGAGCAAATCCTTTCTTCATACAGCATATGAGAGCTCATACTTTGTTGCCTGGACCTATGACAAGAGCTAATGATTTAGCAGACAAGGCCACCAGAGCAATTTGTCTTGCATTAAATCCTGTAAAAAATGCCACCTCCTTTCATGAATTGTATCATGTTCCAGCTGATACGCTCAGGCTGAGATTTGGCGTCTCTCGCGCAGAAGCTCGGGAGATAGTTTTAAAATGCGCCAGTTGCGCGGAGTTTCGGCCATCACCCAACATTGGAGTCAACCCCAGAGGTCTTAAGCCATTACATATTTGGCAGATGGATGTTACTCATGTTCCTGCCTTTGGCAGACTTAAATATGTACATGTATCTGTTGATACATGCTCAGGAGTGATTCATGCCACTCCCCTGTCAGGAGAAAAAACGGCTCATGTCATTACCCACTGTCTGGAGGCCTGGGCAGCCTGGGGCAAGCCACGTCAGCTAAAAACTGATAATGGCCCTGCTTATGTATCTAAGGTTTTTCAACAGTTCTGCCAAAAAATGGAAGTTCATCATGTAACAGGATTGCCTTATAATCCACAAGGGCAAGGCATGGTAGAACGGGCAAATGGTGTTTTTAAAGACTTATGTGCAAAAACAGAAGGGGGGACTCTGCCCCATTACAATGGGACAGAAAGCAACCATATCCCTTGCTTTATTTACTTTAAATTTTTTGAAATTGGATTCGTGTGGGCGGTCTGCTGCAGACAGACATGCTGACCATGCCTCCTCAAATGAGCTGGTAAAATGGAAAGATGTGCTTGATAATCAATGGAAAGGACCGGATCCTATTTTAATAAGATCCAGGGGAGCTGTTTGTGTTTTCCCACAGGACCAAGAAAATCCGATTTGGGTTCCAGCGCGGCTGACCAGAGTGGTCAAGCAAGATGAGCCTGATCTTAACCCTGATCCTGATCTTGAGCGGAGTGCAGATGGACCTGAAGGTGGAGACCCAGGAGATCCGCTGGGGGATCCTATCAACATTCCCACGACCAATGCCAGTCATGTATGATGCACAAGTCTTCCCCCGTTTCTTTACCACCAATGACTCCATTGGGCTACCATATTTGCCAATGTCTCAGGACATAGCCCCTATACCAGACAACAACACCCAGCCAAATAACGGCAGTCTTTGTTTTACAACCAACCAGACTCATGCTGACTCATGTATAAAGCTAGGAAATTTTTCTTATGCCAAGTTAGGAAAAGAGACCATCAGGAATCGTACATCTTCAGCTAATGCTACGGTCCTTTTTGGATGGTGGCCACAGCACGGTTCATCTTATGGGAGCAATGAACGAAAGCACCAACCTCAGTACGCCCCCTTCTGCACTGGCCGGCATGCGGACTCTTCAATTATTTTCCCATGGACGGGCTGTCAGAGTCGCAGAGCGCATCTGCTCGAAAATGGACTCTTTACCTTTTCACCCTTGGAAGGGTATGGAAATTACACCGAAATGAGTCCCTGGAATTACCCCACCAATCCCTTTAATATTTGGCTGCTGTGTGGTGTTGGTGGCAGTTGCACAGATCTCTCACCCATGGTCACCATTTTGGGTGGAGCGACAGCTACTACCACTCTGCTTGCAAATGTCAGACCTGGATCCATATCCGCGACGGAATTAGGAGGACTAAAGTCGGTGGAGCCCACCCCAGTTTGTGTTTGGCCTCCATTTGTTTGGACAGTTTGTAATTATACTGGATGTTTTTATGCTCTGTGTTGGAATGCTAGTGAGTATGACTTGGCTACTGTAGCCCGCATGCCCCGTTTTCTGCCTATTCCAGTGAGGACTAGTAGTTCTTTGGCCCTATTTCGTCAAAAGCGTGATTTTGGTATCACCGCAGCAATAGTGGCTATTATAGCCACTGCGGCGGTTGGAGCCTCCCTGACTATATCAGCCTTAGCATTAAATGGCCAGGTTGCCACGGCTCATACCCTCAATAATTTGTCAGCATCAGTTAGTGAAGCGATAGATATACAGGCTTCCATGAACAATCAGTTAAAAGGAGGATTAATGATAGTTAATCAACGTATTGATTTGGTTCAAGAACAGCTAGAGATTTTGTGGCAGCTGGCTCAGTTGGGATGTGAAACTACATTACCAGGAATTTGTGTAACTTCTGTTCCATATAACAGGTTTACTAGGGCTGCAAATTTATCCATAGAATTGTCTCGTTTGCTGCAATCTAATTGGTCCGCCGAATTTGATGAGACAATAAGAAAATTACGCCTAGCAATTGTTCAAATTAATTCCACTCGCCTAGACGTTTCCATTACTCAAGGATTGTTTAATTGGGTGTCCTCCGCCCTCTCCTATTTTAAGGAGTGGGTTGGAGTGGGAATGTTTGGAGTAACCCTGTTTGCAGGACTGCTCCTCTGTTTTTGGTTGCTCTGCAGATTCAAGAGACAACAACATCTTAAAAATGTGGCCATGGTGCAGGCTATGCTGGCTGTGGAACAGGGGGCATCCCCCCAAGTTTGGCTTAACTTGCTCAACCGTTGAGACTCTGTCTAGAACTTATGGCACCCCTGAAGGGCACAGGTTCCCATTGCACCGGGATGCTGTTCTGGACAGACCTCTGCACTCCCCAGGGCTCGGGTTCCCATTGCACGGGGCTAAGGGTGCAGAGGGTCTCCTACACTGTGTAAACTCCTTGATCGCTGATGCTGTTGGCTCAGCAGGCTGATCGGTGACCTCATGGTGTGTTAATTTTTCTGGTTGAAATGGCCTTTAATTAATAAAAAAGGGGGAGATGTCGGGAGCCGCTCCCGCCACTACAAGGTGGCGCCGGTCTCCTGC
>NW_026591341.1:0-10076 GCF_907164565.1 Psammomys obesus | reverse complement strand
ACACCCATCAGAATGGCTAAGATCAAAAACTCAAGTGAAGAGAGAGGGGCCAAGATGGCGGCACCAGGAGAACACCGTGTCTGAGAAGCGGGACAACACACTTCGTGCAGCGACCAGCAGACTGAACTCTGGACCCTAAAACAACAGCGATCGATCCTGTTTCCCAGGTGAGGGGAGGCTCCCACGGCGTGGGAATCGGTCGGGTCCACTCTCGGCTGCCCAGCCAGAACTGGGAAGAGAACCCAGCTAACGCGGGCTTTGGGTCTCTGGGCTGGTGCCGCAAGCCTGCTTGTGCCGATCACTTTCCCAGGCTGATTGGTAGGCACAAGGGTGCCTGAGGCTGAGAGTGCCAGTTGCCAAAAAAACCCCACGGGGAAGCAAAGTTGCCAGACTGGTCACGGGTCACCCAGTCTTTCCCTGGAAGGTCTCTCAGACCTCAGGTACCCGCTGCCATCACAACTGAGCTCCCGCCGCGCACGGATTACAGCTGTGCAGCTGCGTGCCCAGCTCAAAATCCCTACTCCCTCTTCGGAGGAGGCAGGAGGCATCCAGCAGAATCTCCCACACACCACATTGTCTGTACCCCAACCCGAGATTGGGGCTGAGAAAACCCAATCCTTTCAGGCACTCCCCCAAACGCCGCCATAACCCTGCCGCAGCAGAGCAGAAGGATAAAGAGGCGTACAGTGGCTTCACAATGCCGGAACTCCAGTGCTGCCGGCTGCTCCTAACAAACAAACTACAGCTCGGGATCTGGGACTGTGGTCATTCTACACATCCTGAGATTCTCCTGGCTCCAGCGCAATAAGGTCTAGCAGCAAGTTCTATCACCGGCGCCCCACCCCCGACCCCTGGCAGAGAAACGCAGGCTCAGGGCTCAGGATCCCACTGAGAAGCCCCATCCCCTGCTGGCACTCCCCTGGGAGCACC
Source organism: Psammomys obesus (assembly GCF_907164565.1). Classification (NCBI taxonomy): domain Eukaryota; kingdom Metazoa; phylum Chordata; class Mammalia; order Rodentia; family Muridae; genus Psammomys; species Psammomys obesus. The sequence continues at coordinate 9,146 of NW_026591341.1, read as the reverse complement.
TCCATAAGCTTGCCTAAGCAGAGGAGAAGGTCAGAGGGGAAGGACAGAGAGGCAGCCTGCTAAGGACACAGCACCCTCTCTCCAGCTCACCCAGCAGCCCCTAGCAGAGAAACCCAAGCTCTGGATCTGAGGACACTGAACCCTACCTGGTACTGTCTTGGGATCAGCAAACATAGATTCTACCGCTAGGCTGCTTCTGGCAGAGAGATCTGGGCCCGGGATCTGGGATTGAGTACACTCATCCTAACTCTTTTCCGTGCCACCCAGGGACCAGTCAACATAACCCCTCCTGGCAGAGGGAAAGGACAAAGAGGCAGCACACAGGAAAGTTGGACACCGAGTCCTGCGGCCACAGTGTCACAGAGCTGACTGTTAGCCTACCCGTGTACTTCCACAGCAGGACCAAAACAGAGAGTAGTGAGCAAGGGGAAGCCCTGTGCATTCCAACTGGTTCTGCAAGAGAGTGAGTGAGCCTTCTAGGGAGAGATTGCCCCAGACCTAGGGCCTCTCCACAGAAGCAACCAGACAAGATCCCTGCCACCCACACCCCTAGTGTGGGCATCATAGGGATTCTTGGGATAGCGACCCCAACATTGAAGACTCTGCCTTGCGGGTCCACCAGAGTAATCCAGGCAAACAATCCCTGGATCTCAGTGAAAACTGCTTAATAGTGGCTTGCAGGCCACTGCAATAGTCAGAGAATCTGCGCATGCACACTGCGCCCGCTAAAAGCGCACACGAATAGCGCCAGAGTCACATTCTTTACTTAGGCAAAACTGAAAACACAGTACACACTCCCAAAGCAGTGAACCTCTCTCATCTTCCTGAAAAAACAGTCCAGAAAACAGAGAGGATCATAGCCCAAACTACAATCTTGAGGAACAACCAGTGAGGATTATAAATAACCAGATGGCTAGAGGCAGACGTAAGAACACTCCCAACAAAAATCAGGACATAATGACCTCACCAGCAACCCCACAAAACAATGGACACTTCAATTCACTAGATACACAAGAAAACGAGCTCAGAACTATGTTTCTCCAGCTATTAGAGGCCCATAGAGATGAAATGAACAAAGCCCTCAGAGAAATAACCAAAGAAATCGAGACTAACCAAGAGGAAACAAATCGAGCTCTCAGAGAAATGACCACGAAAATTGAGGCAAACAGAGAAGAAATGCACAAAGCTCTCAAAGAAATGTCCACACAAATGAAGGCAAATAAAGAAGAAATAAACAAAGCTCTCATAGAAATACAGGCAATTATACCCAAAGAAGTAGAGGCACAATTAGTGATACATAGAGAGGAAACGGACAAAAAAATAGAAGCTATCATTGAAAAGCAGGAGTCCACATTCAAACAGATGAAGGAAATGGTGCAAGACATGAAAACAGAATTAGAATCAATAAAGAAAACACAAATAAAGAAAAACCAGGAGCTGGAGAACATAGAGAAAAGATCAGGCACCACAAAGGTAAGCATCACCAACAGAATACAAGAGATGGAAGAAAGAATCTCAGGAGCCGAAGATACACTTGCGGAAATTGACACGTCTCTCAAAGAAAAAATAAAATCAGAAAAGTTCCAAACACAAAACATCCAAGAAATGAAGGATACCATGAAAAGACAAAACCTAAGAATAATAGGAGTAGAAGAAAAAGGTCCGGAAAATATTTTCAAGAAAATTATAGAAGAAAACTTTCCCAACTTAAAGAAGGAGATGGCCATAAACATATAAGAGGCCTACAGAACACCAAGTAGACTAGACCAGAAAAGAAATTCTTCACATCACATCATAGTCAAAACACTGAACCTACAAAACAAAGAAAAATTTCTAAAAGCAGCAAGGGAAAAAGGCCAAGTAACATATGAAGGTAACCTATCAGAATCACATCAGATTTCTCAACAGAAACTATGAAAGCCAGAAGGGCTTGGACAGAAATCATACAGTCCTTAAGGGACCACAGATTCCAACCCAGACTACTATACCCAGCAAAACTTTCAGTCAACATAGACGGAGAATTCAAGATATTCCAAGACAAAACCAAATTTAAACAATATCTACATAGTAACCCAGCTCTACAAAAGTTACTAGAAGGGAAACTCCAAACCAAAGAAAACAACTACATCGAAGAAAACAGAGGAAATAGATAACTACACAACAAAAAAAGAAGAAGAAGACAAGCAATGAAACTCAGTGACACCACCAACACCACATCTAAAGTAAGTAACAATTGTTGGTCACTAGTTTCTATCAACATCAACGGACTCAACTCCCCAATTAAAAGACACAGACTAACAGAATGGTTGGGGAAACAGGATCCATCATTTTGTTGCATCGAAGAAACACACCTATGTAACAAAGATAAACACTACCTCAGAGTAAAGGGCTGGAAAATGTCTTTCAAGCAAATGGTTCCAGAAAACAAGCGGGAGTAACCATCCTAATATCTAATAAAATAGACTTTCAATCCTAATATCTAATAAAATAGACTTTTAACCTTTTTGATTAACTTTCAAGTTAACTTTCAATTTAATCAAAAAAGATAAGGACGGCCACTATATTCTCATCAAAGGAAAAATCCACCAAGAGAACATCACAATTTTGAATATCTATGCCCCAAATACAAGAGCACCTACATTCATAAATGAAACAATATTAAAGCTTAAATCACACATTGATCCTAAAACCCTAATAGTGGGAGACTTCAACACTCCACTCTCACCAAGGGACAGATCAACTAGACAGAAAACAAATAGGGAAATAAAAACACTTACAGAGACCCTAAATCAAATGGACCTAATAGACGTCTACAGTTCTTTTCACCCAAACTCAAAAGAATATACCTTCTTTTCAGCACCGCATGGAACCTTCTCCAAAATAGACGATATAGTTGGTCATAAAGAAAGCCTCAACAGATACAAAAAGATTGAAATAATCCCTTGTATCCTATCTGACCACCATGGACTTAAGCTGGACCTCAACAACAACAGAAATAACAAACAGCCTACACGCACATGGAAACTGAACAACCTGTTACTCAACGACAGCTGGGTTAAGGAAGAAATAAAAAAAGAAATTAAAGACTTTCTATAATTCAATGAAAATGAAGGCACAACATACCCAAATTTATGGGACACATTGAAAGCAGTGATCAGGGGAAATTTTATAGCACTAAGTGCCTGCAAGAAGAAATTCATAATATCACATACAAACAACTTAATGACTCAACTGAAAACCCTAGAAAAAAAAGAAGCAGATACACCCAAGAGGAGCAGAAGGCTGGAAATAATCAAGCTCAGGGCTGAAATCAATCAATTAGAAACAAATAAAACTATTCAAAGAATCAATGAAACAAAAAGTTGGTTCTTTGAGAAAATCAACAAGATAGACAAACCCTTAGCCAAACTAACTAAAAAGCAGAGAGAATCTATCCAAATCAACAAAATCAGAGATGAAAAGGGTGACATAACTACAGACACAGAGGAAATTCAAACAATCATTAGGTCATACTACAAAAGCCTATATGCCATAAAATTTGAAAATCTAAATGAAATGGTCAATTTTCTTGATAGATTCCATCTTCCAACATTAAGTCAAGATCAGGTAGAAAGACTGAATAGCCCTATATCCCCCAAGGAAATTGAAGCAGTCATTCACAGTCTCCCCTCCAAAAAAAGCCCTGGGCCAGATGGATTCAGCACAGAATTCTACCAGACCTTCAAAGAAGTGCTCACACCAATTCTCCTCAAACTATTCCACAAAATAGAAACAGAAGGTACATTACCAAACTCATTCTATGAAGCAACAGTCACCCTGATACCTAAACCACATAAAGACCCAACAAAAAAGAAAACTTCAGACCTATCTCTCTTATGAACATTGACACAAAAATACTCAATAAAATACTTGCAAACCGAATCCAAGAACACATCAAAGATATCATCCACCATGACAAAGTAGGCTTCATCCCAGGCATGCAAGGGTGGTTCAACATACGGAAATCCATCAATGTAAGCCACCACATAAACAAACTGAAGGAGAAAAACCACATGATCATCTCCTTAGATGCTGAAAAAGCATTTGACAAAGTCCAACACCCCTTCATGTTTAAAGTCTTGGAGAGATCAGGAATACAAGGCACATATCTAAACATAGTAAAGGCAATATACAGCAAGCCTATAGCCAACATCAAACTCAATGGAGAGAAACTTAAAGAAATCCCACTGAAATCAGGAACAAGACAAGGCTGCCCACTCTCTCCATACCTCTTCAACATAGTGCTGGAAGTCCTAGCCAGAGGAATAAGACAACTAAAGGAGATCAAGGGGATACAAATCGGAAAGGAAGAGGTCAAAGTGTCACTATTTGAAGATGATATGATGGTATACATGAGCGAACCCAAAAATTCAACCAGAGAACTCCTCCAGCTGATAAACACCTTCAGCAAAGTGGCAGGATACAAAATCAACTCAAAAAAATCAGAAGCCCTCCTGTATACCAAGGACAAAAGGGCCGAGAAAGAAATTAGGGAAACAACACCCTTCACAATAGCCACTAATAACATAAAGTACCTTGGGGTGACACTAACCAAGCAAGTGAAAGACCTGTTTGAGAAAAACTTCAAGTCTCTGAAGAAAGAAATTGAAGAAGATCTCAGAAGATGGAAAGATCTCCCGTGCTCATGGATTGGTAGGATTAACATTGTGAAAATGACCATCCTGCGAAAAGCAATCTACAGAGTCAATGCAATTCCCATCAAAATACCAACTCAATTCTTTACAGACCTTGAAAAAAAGATTCTCAGCTTCATATGGAGAAACAAAAAACCCAGAATGTCCAAAACGATCCTGTACAACAACAGATCATCTGGAGGTATCTCCATCCCCAAGTTGAACTCCATTCAAGTTGAACTACAGAGCAATAGTAATGAAAACTGCATGGTATTGGCATAAAAACAGAAAGGAGCCCCAGCATAGAAGTCCCAGAAATAAACCCACACACCTATGAATACTCGAGTTTTGACAAAGAAGCCAAAACCATTCAATGGAAAAAAGACAGCATCTTCAAAAAATGGTGCTGGGCCAACTGGATGTCCACATGCAGAAAAATGAAAATAGATCTATATTTATCACCCTGCACAAAACTAAAGTCCAACTGGATCAAAAACCTCAACATAAAACCAGAACTCTAAATCTGTTAGAAGAAAAAGTTGGGAACAGCCTAGAACTCATTGGCACAGGAGACAACTTCCTGAACAAAACACAAACAGCACAGGCTCTAAGAGCAACAATCAATAAATGGGACCTCATGAAACTGAAAAGCTTCTGTAAAGCAAAGGATACTGTCATCAAAACATAACGCCTGCCTACAGATTGGGAAAGAATCTTCACTAACCCTTTATCTGACAGGGGACTAATATCGAGTATATACAAAGAACTAAGGAAGCTGAAAAGCAGCAAACCAAGTAATCCACTTAAAAAATGGGCAACAGAGCTAAACAGAGAATTCTTGACAGAGGAATATCGAATGGCAGAGAAACACTTAAAGAAATGCTCATCTTCATTAGCCATCAGGGAAATGCAAATCAAAACGACCCTGAGATATCACCTTACACCATTCAGAATGGCCAAGATGAAAAACTCAAGGGACAACACATGTTGGAGAGGTTGTGGAGAAAGGGGAACACTCCTCCACTGCTGGTGGGAATGTAAACTGATACAACCACTCTGGAAATCTATCTGGCGCTTTCTAAGACAATTAGGAATAGTGCTTCCTCAAGACCCAGCTATACCCAAAGTTTGCTCAAGTACACAAAAGGGATATTTGCTCAACCATGTTTATAGCAGCATTATTTGTAATAGCCAGAACCTGGAAACAACCCAGATGTCCATCAACGGAGGAATGGGTACAGAAATTGTGGTATTTTTACACAATGGAATACTATTCAGCAATCAAAAAGGAGGAAATCATGACATTTGCAGGCAAATTGTGGGATCTAGAAAAGATCATCCTGAGTGAAATATCCCAGAAGGAGAAAGACAAACATGGTATATACTCACTTATATAGACATATAAGATGTGATAAACATAATGAAATCTATACATCTAAAAAAGATAATCAAGAGAGCCGACATGCGGTAAGATTATCAAACCTCGTTAAGAAAGACAGATGGGATGCTCATTGAACATATGACAGGAGTCTACTGAGCGCATTTGAAAGACTCTAACTAGCAGTGTCTTCAAAGCAAAGACTCATGACCAAACCTTTGGCAGAGTACAGGGAATCATAAGAAAGAAGGGGAGTTAGTCTGATGAGGAAAGGATAGGAGCTCCACAAGGACCAAATATATCTGGGTACAGGGTCTTTTCTGAGACTGACATGCAACCAAGGACCATGTATGAATGTAACCTAGAACCTCTGCTCAGATGTAGCCTGTGGTAGCTCAGTAACCAATTGGTTTCCCATAGTGAGTGGAACAAGGACTATTTCTAACAGGAACTCAATGACTGGCTCTTTGGCCTCCCCACCCCCCAAGGGGGGAGCAATCCTATTAGGCCACAGAGGAGGGCTTTGCAGCCAGTCCTGAAGATACCTGATAAAACAGGATCAGATGAATGGGAAGGAGGTCCTCCCTATTAGTGGACTTGGCAAGGGGCATGGTGGAGATGAGGGAAGGAGGGAGGGACTGGGAGGGAATGAGGGATTGGGACATGGCTGGGATACAGAGTTAATAAAATGTAACTGATAACAAAAAAATAAAATTAAAAAAAAAACTCAAGTGAAGCACATGCTGGAAAAAATGTGGAAAAGGGGGAATGCTCCTACATTGCTGGTGGGAATGTAAACTTGTACAACCAAATTGGAAATCGATTTGGTGCTATCTCAGACAATTAGGAATAGTGCTACCTCAAGATCCAGCTATACCACTCCTAGGCATATATTTGTAATATGCTCAAGTATACAAGAAGGACATTTGCCCAGCCATGTTCGTATCAGCTCTATTTGTAATCGGCAGAATCTGGAAACAATCTAGATGTCCCACAACAGAGGAATGGATACAGAAATTGTGGTATATCTACACAATGGAATACTGCTCAGCTATTTAAAACAAGGGAATCATAAAACTTGCATGCAAACCATGGGAACTAGGAAAAGTCATCTTGAGCGAGGTAACTCAGAAATATAAAGACACACATTGTATATTCTCACTCATAAATGGATATTAGCCATATAATATAAGATAATCATGCTAAAAGCTATACTCCTAAAGAAGCTAAACAACAAGAAGGACCTTAGGAAACATGCTCAATCCTCCTTCAAAAGGGAAAGAGCTATAGACATCAGAAACAGTAGAAGACAGAGAACAGGACAAGAGCTGACCACAGAGGGTCTTTGAAATACTCTACTGATGAGGTATCAAAGCAGAGGCTGAGACTCATAGCCAAACTTTGGGCATAGTGCAGGGAATCTTTTAAAAGAAGGGGGAGATAGAAAGACCTGGAGGGGACAAGAGCTCCAAGAAATACCAATGAAGCAAAACAAAAACAAAAACAAAAACAAACAAACAAACAAACAAAAAACAACTGAGCCATAGGGGCCCTGAAGAGAATGCTACCCCAACCAAGAATCACGCATGGAGAGGATCTAAAACCCAGGCTCAGATGGAGCTCATAGACTCAGTCTCCAAGTGGGTTCCCTAATAAGGGAAGCAGGGGCTTTCTCTGGCATGACCTCAGTGACAGACCCTCTAATCACCTCCCACTGGGGGATGCAGCCTTGCCAGGCCACAGAGGAAGACAATGCAACCAATCTTGTTAAGACCTGATAGGCTAGGGTTTAATAGAAGGGTAGAAGGATCTCCCCTATCACTGGACTAAGGGAAGGACATATGAGGAAAAGAAGGAAAGAGGGTGGGATTGGGAGGAGACAAGATAGAGTTCACAGGAGTGATACAAATAGAATAAATTGTAATAAATGATGAAAATAATAATAAAAGGTATTGGGAGAAAAAAAAGAAGCTCCAACATGCTAGGCTTATGTAGCACTGGAATTAAAAAAAAAAAAAAGCCCATGAGGTCCCATTTATTGATTGTTGCTCTTAGAGCCTGTGCTGTTGGTGTTCTGTTCAGGAAGTTTTCTCCTGTACCAATGAGTTCTAGGGTATTCCCACGTTTTTTTCTAGCCGATTTAATGTGTCTGGTTTTACGTTGAGATCTTTGATCCACTTGGACTTCAGTTTTGTACAGGGTGATAAGTATGGATCTATTTTCATTTTTCTACATGTAGACATCCAGTTGGACCAGCTCCATTTGTTGAAGATGCTATCTTTTATCCATTGTATGGTTTTGGCACCTTTGTCAAAGATCAGGTGGCCGTAAGTGTGTGGGTTTATTTCTGGGTCCTCTGTTCGGTTCCATTGATCCACCATTCTGTTTCTATGCCAGTACCATGCAGTTTTTAAAACTGTTGCTCTACAGTACAACTTAAGATCAGGGATGGAGATACCTCCAGAAGATCTTTTATTGTAGAGGATTGTTTTAGCAATTCTTGGTTTCTTGTTATTCCATATGAAGTTGAGAATTTTTCTTTTCAGGTCTGTAAAGAATTGTGTTGGTAATTTGATGGGAATTGCATTGAATATGTAGATTGCTTTTGGTAGGATGACCATTTTTACTATGTTAATCCTGCCAAGCCATGAGCACGGGAGATCTTTCCATTTTCTGATATCTTCTTCTAATTCTTTCTTCAGAGACTTGAAAGTTTTTTCACACAAGTCTTTGACTTCCTTGATTAGGGTTACTCCGAGGTACCTTATGTCATTTGTGGCTATTGTGAAGGGTGTTGTTTCCCTAATTTCTTTCTCAGCCCTTTTGGCCAACTGTTGGGCAGAGTGAATGGAATTTTATGTAAGAAGTGGAAAATAGTAAGAGCTGGAGAGGACAGGGTCTCCACAAGGAGAGCAACAGAACAAGATAATTTGAACACAGGGACCTTCCCAGAGACTCATACTCCAACCAAGGACTATTCATGGAGATAACCTAAAACCCCTGCACAGATGTAGCCCATGGCAGTTCAGTGTCCAAGTGGGTTACATAGTAATGGGAAGAAGTGCTGCCTCTGACATAATCTGATTGGCCTGCTC
>NW_026591340.1:0-9889 GCF_907164565.1 Psammomys obesus | reverse complement strand
TAATTTTTAGCTTGAAATTGTGATGATATAATTAATTAGCTTTGGGGATTTTTTCCTCTTTTGCTTTAGATAGGATTTTTATTCATCTTCATATAACCTTGATGCAGTTAAGGTTTTGTTGAGATTACACAAAACTAACATTTGTCTCTCCTGAAGAATGAGTATTTCTGTCTCAAATTAATTGTTCTGTACATGTTTTTTAGGTTTAGATTTCTAGTGTTGTAAAAGGCATTTATTTTCCAATAAACTGATCTCTTTCTAGATGCTCTGTCTAGAAAGACAATATCTTGAATATTCATTATGGTGAATTTTATACTTTTATTGTAAAAATGTCCATTTTGGGGGGGGAGTCTACTTGATGATTGTTGGAGGTCACTTATTTGAGACATACACATTTACAAATCTGAGTTTTAAATAATTTAACACGTTTATACAATAAGCTCTACATTTTTACTTAATTTTAAACTCTTCTGATTTTGTGGGGGTTTTTGAGAATTTAACAAATGTTTTGATCATATATACTTCCAACTCATCTGCCCCTTTATGCATTCCTGATTCATCTCTACCTTACCATCTCTGCCAAGATTATTTTCATATGTTACATTTTTATTTAATGTCACATCAATTTTGGTTCATGCTGTCATTTATTCTTGGAATGGGTCCCTCCACTGGAAAGTGCTGGACCCACCAGGAGCTACACTCTTTAAGAACACTAACTCTTTTTCTTTAGAAGTCAACACCTGCTCCTCAATTTAAGGTTAAAGTTTATGCACCACTTTCCCATCCAGGCAGGAAGGTTGACTAGCTTATTCTTGAGTAGGTCTTATGGAGGTATCTACAACTTCTGTGCTGAAACCAGGGCTCTTTTTTTTTTTTTTTTTTTTTTGAAAGGGAGACTGTTGATGAGTGCTTCAATTTCCTTGGAGCATATATGGCTATTCAATCTTTCTACCTGATCTTGACGTAATTTCTTTCTTTATTTCTTCCTTAACCCAGCTGTCATTGAGTAGCAAGTTGTTCAGTTTCCATTTGTGTGTAGGCTTTTTGTTACTTCCATTGTTGTTGAGGTCCAGCTTTAGTCCATGGTGGTCAGATAGAATACAGGGGATTATTTCAATCTTCTCGTATCTGTTGACGCTTGCTTTGTGACCAACTATATGGTCTATTTTGGAGAACGTTCCATGAGGTGCTGAAAAGAAGGTATACTCTTTTGAGTTTGGGTGAAAAGATCTGTAGATGTCTATTAGGTCCATTTGACTTAGGGCCTCTATAAGTGCCTTTATTTCCCTACTTTGTTTCTGTCTAGTTGATCTGTCCCTTTGTTGAGAGTGGGGTGTTGAATTCTCCACTATTAAAGTGTTGGGATCGATGTATGATTTCAGCTTTAATAATGTTTCATTTACGAATGTACACACTCTTGTATTTGGGGCATAGATGTTCAGAATTGTGATGTCCTCTTGGTGGATTTTTCCTTTGATAAGAATGTAATATCCCTCCACATATTTTTTTATTAATTTTGGCTGAAAGTCTATTTTATTAGATATTGGGATAGCTACCCCAGCTTGTTTTCTGGGTCCATTTGCCTGGTAAACATTTTTCCAACCTTTACACTGAGGTAGTGTTTATTTTTGTTGCAGAGGTGTGTTTCTTGGATGCAGCAGAATGTTGGATCCTCTTTCCGCACCCATTCTGTTAATCTGTGTCTTTTTATTGGAGAGTTGATTCCGTTGATGTTGATAGATAACAGTGACCAATGAATGATCTTACTGTGAGTCATTGCTTGTTTTCATTTAATTTTTGTAGAAAAATTATCTGTATCCTATCTTTTCTTGGGTGTAGTTGTTTTCGTTGGATTAGAGTTTTCCTTGTAGTATCTTCTGTAGGGCTGGTTTGCTGTGTAGAAATTTCTTAAATTTAGTTTTGTCATTGAATATTTTGTTTTCTCCATCTATATTAATTGAAAGCTTTGCAGGTTATAGCAGTCTGGGTTGGTATCTGTGGTCCCTTATAGTCTGCATGACATCTGCCCAGGCCTTTCTGGCTTTCATAGTTTCTGATGAAAAGTATGGTGTGATTCTGATAAGCCTACCTTTATATGTTAGTTGGTCTTTTTCCCTTGTTGCTTTTAATATCTTTTTTTTTTTCGCAGACGTAGCTTAAGTTTTTATTTAATATATTACTGAGGTTCTAGCCTCTATAGTAAGACAAGAAAAAAAAAGTAAAAGCATATATGATGTAAAAGAAGGATTACAAGAACATCAAAATATATAAAATACTTAGGAATAAATTCAACAAGAAGGGCTTCAAAATGAACAATATAAAATGCACTAAGAAAGTTTTAAAGTTATCTATATAACTGATGGCATACACTTCTTATATTCAGGCACAAAATACTCAGTATGGTTAAGCTCTCCAAACTGATCTACAAGTTCGAAAGATGACAATGCATCCACTCCTGATGAGATCTGATAGACTAAGATCAGAAGGAAGGAGAGGGGGACCTCCCCTATCAGTGGACTTGGGAAGGGGCATGAGTGAAGAAGGGGGAGGGAAGATGGGATTAGGAAGGGAGAAGGTAGGGGTTTATGGGGGGATACAAAGTGAATAAAGTATAATTAATAAAAGTTAAAAAATAAATTGATTAATTTTTAAAAAGTATTGAATGAAAATATTTACCTGAGGTGAACTTATCATAGCCCTCCCTCCAATTTTGTTCTTATTAATGTGGCTATTCTACGTTGCACCCATTTCAATACAAACCTTAGGATACGTTTGTTAACTACCTAAAATAAAATTATTGGGATAATATCTTTTTTGTTTTGTAGATTTAGAGTTTTGAGAATGATGTGATGTGAAAAGTTTCTTTTCTGGTGTAATCTATTTGGTGTTCTGTAGGCCTCTTGTATGTTTGTGGACATCTCTTTCTTTAAGTTGGGAAAATTTTCTTCTATGAATTTCTTGAAGATATTTTCTGTACCTTGGAGCCTGGAATCTTCTTTTTCATCAATTACTATTATTCTTAGATTTTTGCCTTTTCATGGTGTCTTTGATTTCTCGGATATTTTGTGTTTGGGACTTTTCTGATTTTACTTTTTCTTTGAGAGAAGTATCAATTTCTGCAAGCCTATCTTCAGCACCAGAGATTCTCTCTTCCATCTCTTGTATTCTGTTGGTGATGCTTACTTTTGTGGTTCCTGATCTTTTCTCTAAGTTCTTCAGCTCCAGAGTTTTCTCTGTGTTTTCTTAATTGATTCTAATTCTATTTTTATGCCTTGCACCATTTCTTTCATCTGTTTAAATGTGGCTTCCTGTCTCTGTATGATGGCCTCTACATTTTGTTTATTTCTTCTTTATATGCCACTAATTATGCCTCTACTTGTGTCTCTGTTTGGCTATATTTGCCTGTATATCTTTGAGAGCTTTGTTCTTTTCTTCTTTATTTGCTTCCATCTGTGTGGCAATTCCTTTGAGAGATTTGTTTGTTTCCTCTTTATCTGCCTCTAATAACTGGGTAAACATATCTTTAAAGTCATTTTCCTGTGTTTCTGATGAATTGAAGTATCCATGGGTTTTGGGGGTTGCGGTAAAGCCATGATTTCCTGATTTTTGTTGGCTGTGTTCTTTCACCGACCTCTGGCCATTTGCTTATCTGTAACCTTCACTGTTTGTTCTTGGATTCTGCAGTTCAAACTGGCATCTTCTTTCTCTGGTGTCTGGTGTCTCGAATAATTATTCGAGAAGTTGAGAGAGGTCCAGTGGTTTCAGTGTGTGTGTTGGTGTTTCAGCTGTGCCTGTAGGAGGAAAGTCCACCGGCACAGAGAGACAAATGTGGACAAGTGTGTGTGTGTGCATGGAAGTGTGCCTTGAGGGACAGGGTGCTAGAGAATGTAGAAGCTTTCCGTATGAGGGAGGGGCGCCTTGCTGGCACTGAAGGGTTCACAGGCACTGAGGGTATTGCAAGCGCTGGTGATGATCATGGCTGCAAATTCCCTCGGTATGTCAGTGGCCTATAGGCCTACAGGTCACTAACTGAGCTCCAGGAATTATTTGCCTAAACTCCACTGGTAGATCTACAGATCAGAGTTTCAATTTCCCAAGAAACCCTCTGTTTCCGACAGTGGATGTGTGGGTGGGAGGGATCTGATGTCTGGCTGCTAGCTTAGAAGCACCCTGGACCTGAAGCTCTGTAGGCACTTGAGGGCGCACTCACTCTCTAGTAGGACAAATCGCGAAGCCCAGGGTTCCTCCTGTTCTCTACTGGCCGGTTTGGACCTGCCGAGTCAAATGTGGCAGAATGCACTCAGTCACCTCAGTGGTGCTGCAGCTGCTGAACTTGGGAGGCCAGCTGTAGCTGCAGAGCTGGAGTGTCCAGGTGCCTGCTGGGAAGTCCAGGAGAACCACAACAGTGGTCCCCAGACCTAGGTGGCCCGGCACCTGGTGTACCTGGGTGGTTTGGCAGGTCTGCTGGACTTCCCAGCAGGCACCTGGACACTCCAGCTCTGCAGCTACAGCTGGCCTCCCAAGTTCAGCAGCTGCAGCACCACTGAGGGATTGGGCAGCCCATACAGTCACTGGCTGGGAGGCCCTGTGGAGTCAGTACTGCCGCTTGCAGACTTGGGCTCTGGGAAGAATTGTACTGCAGATCTGGGACTCTTGGCAGGAGGGTTCAGCTGGCTGGCTGCTGCTGCTGAGGAACTAGGAACCCCACCTCTGCTGTCTCTAAAATGTTATTTAAGTTTCCACTACTACTGTGCATTTACAGATTTGAAGTTGTCCATAAAATAAAGTTGTCCGATATTGTAAATTTCTAGTAGTTAGCTGTTCCAGTAAGATATAGATAGATGGGATATGTAGGTAGATGATTGATAGATAGATAGATAGATAGATAGATAGATAGATAGATACATAGATACATAGATAACATACATACATACATACATATATACATACATACATAGATACATAGATGCATAGATACATAGATACATAGATAGATACATGGACAGATATAAATTATATCAAACCTTCTTAGGAAAACCATGATCAACTGTTGAACTATACAACTGAACACCTGTCAGCAACGGTGTTTGATTTGTTTGCTGCTGGGACAGAGACAACAAGCACAACGCTGAGATATGCTCTCCTCCTGCTGATGAAGCACCCACATGTCACAGGTAGGTAGGACATAGGTGATGAAACACGCATATAAGATGATGAGAAGATGCTGCAAGTGGCCTGCATGTCGCTATTCAGCACCTCAGTATTTAACGTTCTGTTCTACTGGATGACTGAGAAAAATAAAGAGAGCATGGCTGGTCCAGCATCTGCATTCGCTGGCAGGTGCAGTAGTAGGCACTATCAGCATACATTGGACTGTGGATGCATATTGATTTATTGCCCAAATTGAGAATTACGCACCATACAAATATTTTTTTAATATTTATTACAATTTATACATTTTGCATCCTGGCTGTAGTCTCCTCCCTCATCTCTTCCCAAATCCACACTCCCTCTCTCTTCTCTCCTATGTCCCTCCCCTAGTCCACTGATAGGGGAGGTCCTCCTCCACTATTGGACCCTAGCCTATCAGGTCTCATCAGAACTGTCTGGATCCTCCTTCTCTGTGGCCTAGTAAGGCCACCTCACCAGAGGAATGTGAACAAAGAGAAAGTTCATGGCACTTACTGCCCCTGCTCTGCTTGCTGGGAAACTCCTATGGAGACTGAGCTACCCATGGACTGCATCTGAGCAGGGGGTCCAGATCTTCTCCATGTCTTTGCAGGCACCCCTGAGCCCAGATGTTTTGACTCCATTGCCTTACTTGTGGAGCTCCTGTCCCCTCCATGTATTTCTATCTCCCCTTTCTTCCATAAGATTACCTGCACTCTGCCCAAAGTTTGGCTGTGAATCTCAGCATGTGCTTTGATATCCTGCTGGGTAGAATCTTTAAGAGGTCCTCTGTAGAAGGCTTCTGTCCTGTCCCCACCTCCCCTTACTTTCAATGTCTATCCTGTTTGCCCTTCTGAATGAGGATTAAACATCTTCCCTAAGGTCCTCCTTGTTTAGCTTCTTTAGGTCTGTATATTTTATTATGTTTATCCTACATTCTATGGCTAATATCCACTTATAAGTGAGTATATGCCATGTGTGTCTTTCTGCTTCTGGCCTTTTCTAGTTCCATCCATTTGCCTGCAAATTTCATGATTTCCATGTTTTTAATTGCTGAGTGGTATTCCACTGTGAATCTAGTCACTCAATGAAAATATAGCTGGAGTAACATTTTAAAATGCAAATGCACACACCTATAATTTTAAAACGAACACTAAATTTTGACAGATACCTAATTTCAGATGTCTTTCATTACTAACTATAATAGCTGATAATTATTTAAAGTTTGTTTTTTAAATACTTAATTACTTCTTATTTGCTATCATGGCTCTAAATAATAAATACATGCTAATGAGTAATAATAACTATTTTCTAGGATAATGTCTTAAGTCTTTATCACAGCAGTTCTGTATGTCTAAATTTACTCCTAGTCATGAAATTATGTTTATAATTCTTCTGAGGCACAACCGTCATGCCCTGGGTGACCTTGTATTAATGTAACAAACATGCCACAGTTCCCAGAACACATGCAACAATGCCTGACGTGGTGGCACATGCTTCTAATCTCAGCACTGGAGAGAAGAAAACAATAGAACTGAAATGTGCAGTGGACAGAGGGTCTGGCCCAATCAACTCACTCTAGGCTCCCAGACCCTGGGACAAAACAAGGGGAAATGACTCCAGAAGAGCAACACCTGAGACTGTGACCCAGCATCCAGAGCCTGAGTAAATGTGTGCAAATACACATATAAATAACACACACACACACACACACACACACACACAGGCATGCACTTGCATACACTAGTAACTAGTAGGAGAGTGGTAGGAATACAATCACAATGTGTGTGTGTGTGTGTGGGTGTGTGTGTGTGTACTGACCAGTGATCTCTTTAAATTTTCTATTAATAAATGACGTTTTGGGTCACCTTCATTATGCCCTGGCCAGGCCTGCATTGTTGTGACAAACATGTCACTTCTCTTCTTCCCACTCTTCTCTCTGCAACTCACCAGCTAAAGTCCAGGAAGAAATTGATCATGTGGTCGGCAGAAACCGCAGCCCCTGCATGCAGGACAGGGGCCACATGCCCTACATGGATGCCATGATTCATGAGGTCCAGAGATTCATTGATCTCATCCCCAACAGCTTGCCCCATGAAGTGACCTGTGATGTGAAGTTTAGGAACTACCTCATCCCCAAGGTAAGCTTGTTTATTGCAACCCTGTGCTCTCCATGCTCCCAGGTTCACAGTGAGGCTCCAGTGCTCTGAGTCACTGTGCTACGGTGGCCTGTGCTGCTGCATGATTAAGAAGGCAGCTCTAGAGAGGGCAGGGACATAGTAGTGACACCTCCACATTTGCTCTGCCTTCCAAATAGTTCAGCAAAGCTTGGGTATTTACGTTTCCATGTTTGTTTCCAACTTTTGTCAGTGTCCCCAAAGAGTCTTCTGGAATTTTTAGCATTGTTGGAAAACTACCAGTTAATTGGAAGGAGCTTATATCCTGATTTCTTCAAGTCTTCCATAAATGTATGTCATTCACTTATTTTTGCTGTTTATTTTTCTGTGTAATATTTTCTTCTCAATGATGTAGCTTGAAAATATTTCCTTAGATTTTATGGAACAATTAATGCTCTGTTATAATTTTTCAAATGACTCTGAATTTCTTTTTATATGGTTTATAGAAAAATTGATTTATTCATTTTGTTGTTCTTATGTTAAATACCCTTGCAAATTTTACTAGTTGTTTCTAATTATTTGTTTGGAAATGTATGTGGAATTTCAAGGTGTTTTCTGAGTTAATATTTCTGTGTATGTTTTCATATTCTCATCCTTATTTCTGCTTATGTTATTATTGTGCCAGTTTATAAATAACAGCTAGCCCTGAACAAAGCTGGTTTTTAATGTCTTCACTCAAAAAAATCCAATTATAATAAATGTAAACAGGCCTGGAAGAATATGGGTCCAATCAGAGAATAGAAAGCAGAGCAAAAACTCAAATTAATAACTTAAGATATTCATTCATGAAACCTTCCCAAGAAACAGCTGATATTCACCTAAATACTAATAGATAAAAATAATTCAATGAAAAGATTCAACTAATCTAAGGGACAAACTAATTTCATTTCTGTTCAACAAGGAGTATACCTTGAAGGTTCAAGCTTGAAATCAAGGTAATATTTTAAATAATATTTTGTGCTCTCTGGGGTTTAGTGAAATACTAATCCAATTTCCTTTATTGAATTTCTGTTATAGAAATAAGCATCACTGTTCAACTGGTCTATGATAATACAAATAAGCAACTTGTTCTGCTGGAGCGAAGCCAATGATATCGGCAGAGATAGTAAGCTGTGATGAGAAAAATAAGTTTTTCCTGCAGTTTTCTTGATGCACAATATATCAGATTTTTTTGGATATTAAAATGTTTCTGCTCCTTTGAACTCTATTATTGCAGGAGAGAGCAGTCACAGGTGCTGTGCAAACAAGTGAGGATGGCTGTAGTCAATGCTTATGGAGGTTGAAATATAATTTTTACTTACTTTCCACAAATCAAAAATGTTATTTCAGTTTTTTAATTTTAAACATGTTTATTTCAGTTGCACTGCTGAGAGTGAGACAGAAAGACAGAGAGAGAGGCAGGAAGGGAGGGAGGAGGAGGATTACAGCTTGTTGGGCATTCCTGTCTGTTAGAAATTTGGGGATGACATGAGGTCAGTTTTTACTACATGAAGATAATTTTGCAGCATCAGCTCTAACCAATTCTATGAGTCTCCGGAAGCTTTTTTCTTATTTAGCTTTAATTGCACTTAGAACATAATCATCCCTTCTTAATTACTCTTTTTAATTTATATTGTTTTATTTTATTTAACTTAATTGCCTAAGAGCAACTTCAACATGTCAGGAAAAATAGGAGGGGTGTTTGTGGATTCAGTGATTAATCACCCAGTAGACTTTTCTCTGAGGAAATAAACCTTAATTCTCTGAGGCCAGCGAAAAACTTTCTGGGGCTGGTGTAAAACAGGGAAAACACGCACACACACAGAGACAGATACACACAGAGTGAGAGAGAGAGAGAGAGAGACAGAAACAGAGAGACAGAGAGACAGAAAGACAAAAACACACCGAGAGACAAACACACGAGATTTGGTAAGCTTCAACAAGCTCCAACAACTTTATTTTTTCTCTTAGCCTTTTTATACCACCTAAGAAAAAATTCTCTATGTAAACAACAAAAAAAAAAGATTACCTCAGAGCCACAAGGTACATATTCTCCAAAAAGAATCACCACAAGAGTCTATTCTTGAAACACAGATTAAAATCATCACACAAAAGGAAATTACAAGATTTTGGGTTATTTATTCCTCTTTTGAAACTCATACCTAAGTAAACCTTTTCCATGTAGCTTTCTCTCCGTAAGTTCTTTATCACCCCAAAGCAATAATTCCTTTGTCATTGATTAACAAAGATTAAGCAAGCCAAGTCTATAGTAGCAAGTTTTTCCTATGCTTACCTGATGACAATTTCTATTTACCAAGAAACAAATCATCTATCTTATGTCTTATTTTTGAAGTCTTGTTCAGCTAAACAAGCTACTCAACTATTTCTATGTTTATAATTATAATAGAATTGTTTGCTTTTTGGTCATAACCCTATCTTTTCATGGTGTACACTGAAACCTGTAACCTCAGCCCTAGATTACAAGATCCAAGAACTCAGACTCAA
The DNA here is from genome assembly GCF_907164565.1 of Psammomys obesus. Taxonomy (NCBI): domain Eukaryota; kingdom Metazoa; phylum Chordata; class Mammalia; order Rodentia; family Muridae; genus Psammomys; species Psammomys obesus. The sequence continues at coordinate 59 of NW_026591340.1, read as the reverse complement.
CCTAGAATGAAAGTTTTCTTTGACCATTAACTTTCCCCAATGTTATTTTTCTCTTTTGA
>NW_026591339.1:0-4893 GCF_907164565.1 Psammomys obesus | reverse complement strand
CCACCCTCTGCATGCATGCCCCTCCCCAAGTCCACTGATAGGGGAGGTGTTCTTTTCCTTCTTTCTGATCCTAGTCAATTAGGTCTCATCAGGAGTGGCTGCATTGTCTTCTTCTGTGGCCTGGTAATGCTGCTTCCCCCTCAGGGGGAGGTAATTAAAGAGCAGGCCCAATCAGTTTATGTCAGAGACAGTCCCTGTTCCTATTACAATGGAACCCACTTGGATACTGAATTGCCATGGGCTACATCTGTGCAGGGGTCTTAGGTTATCTCCATGCACAGTCCTTGGTTGGAGTATCAGTCTCAGGAAAGACCCCTGTGTTCAGATTTTTTGGTTCTTTTGCACTCCTTGTGGAGTTCTTGTCCTCTCCAGATCTTACTGGAGAGGAGACTTCTTTCCTAAGATTCTCTGTACTCTGCCCAAAGGTTGCCCATAAGTCTCAACATCTGCATTGATAGTCTGCAGGACAGAGTTTTTCAGAGGTCCTCTGTGTCAGTCTCCTGACTTGTTCCCTCTTTTCTCCTTCTTCTGATGTCTTTGCCTTTCTGGATAGGAATTGAGCATTTTAGCAAGAGTCTTCCCTCTTGATTAGTTTCTTTAGGTGTACAGATTTTAGTAGGTCTATCCTATATTATATGACTATATGAATGAGTATATACCTTGTACGTCTTTCTGCTTCTGTGATAGCTCAGTCAGGATGATCTTTTCCAGATCCCACCCTTTACCTGCAAATTTCATGATTTCCTTGATTTTACTGCTTAGTACTATTCCATTGTGTAGATATACCACAATTTGTGCATCCATTCCTCCACTGAGGGGCATTTGGGCTGTTTCCACCTTCTGGCTATTACAAATAAAGCTGCTACAAACATGGCTGAGCAAATGTCCTTTTTGTGTACTTGCGCCTCTTTTGGGAATATGCCTAGGAGTGGTATAGCTGGATCTTGAGGAAGCGCTATTCCCAGTTGTCTGAGAAATCACCAGATTGATTTTCAGAGTGGTTGTACAAGTTTACATTCCCACCAGCAGTGGAGGAGGGTTCCCCTTTCTCCACAACCTCTCCAGCATGTGTTGTCACTTGAGTTTTTCATCTTAGCCATTCTGATGTGTGTAAGGAGAAATTTTAGGGTCGTTTTAATTTGCATTTCCCTGATGGCTAATGAGGTTGAGCATTTCTTTAAGTGTTTCTCTGCCATTCGATATTCCTCTGCAGAGAATTCTGTTTAGCTCTGTACCCCATTTTTTAAATGGTTCACTTGATTTTTTGCTGTTTAACTTCTTTAGTTCTTTATATATATTGGATATCAGCCCTCTGTCAGATATAGGGTTGGTGAAGATCCTTTCCCAATCTGTAGGCTGTCGTTTTGTTCTGAGGACAATGTCCTTTGCTTTACAGAAGCTTTTCAGTTTCATGTGGTCCCATTTATTGATTGTTGCTCTTAGAGCCTTTGGTGTTGGTGTTCTGTTCAGGAATTTGTCTCCTGTGCCAATGAGTTCAAGGGTCTTCCCCACTTTTTCTTCTAAGCAGATTAGTGTGTCTGGTTTTATGTTGAGGTCTTTGATCCACTTGGAGTTTAGTTTTATGCAGGGTGATAAATATGGATCTGTTTGCATTTTTCTACATGTAGACATCCAGTTAGACCAACACCATTTGTTGAAGATGCTGTCTTTTTTCCATTGAATGGATTTGGCATCTTTGTCAAAAATTAGGTGTCCATAAGTGTGTGGATTTATGTCAGGGTCTTCTATTCAATTCCATTGATCCACCAGTCTGGTTTTATGCCAGTACCATGCAGTTTTTAGTATTGTTGCTCTATAGTAGAGCTTAAGATCAGGGATGGAGATACCTCCTGAAGATCTTTTACTGTAGAGAATTGTTTTAGCAATTCTGGGTTTCTTGTTGTTCCATATGAAGGTGAGAGTTTTTCTTTCAAGGTCTTAAAGATTTGTGTTGGTAATTTGATGGGAATTTCATTGAATCTGTAGATTGCTTTTGGTAAGATGGCCATTTTTACTATATTAATCCTGCCACACCATGAGCATGGGAGGATATCCATCTTCTGATATCTTCTTCTAATTCTTTCTTCAGAGACTGGAAATTTTTTTCATACAAGTCTTTGACTTGCTTGGTTAGGGTTACACCAAGGTACTTTATGTCCTTTGTGGTTATTGTGAAGGGTTTTGTTTCCCTAATTTCTTTTTCAGCCCTTTTGTATTTACGTATACAGGAAAGCTACTGATTTTTTTTTCTTGATTTAATTTTGTATCCAGCCACTTTACTGAAGGTATTAATCAGCTGTAGCAGTTCCCTGGTAGAGTTTTTGGGGTCACTCAGGTATACTGTCAATCATCTGCAAACAGTGATTTTTACTTCTTCCTTTCCAATCTGTATCCCCTTGATCTCCTTCATTTGTCTTATTGCTCTAGCAAGGACTTCAAGAACAATGTGGAAGAGATATTGAGAGCCTTGCCTTGTCCCTGATTTCAGAGAGAATGATGTAAGTTTCTCTCCATTGAGTTTGATGTTGGCTATAGGCTTGCTGTATATTGCCTTTACTATGTTCAGGTATGTGCCTTGTATCCCTGATCTCTCCAAGACTTTAAACATGAATGGATGTTGGATTTTATCAGATGCTTTTTCAGCATCTAAGGAAATTTTTTTCTCCTTCAGTTTAGTTATATGGTGGATCACATTGATGGATTTCCGTATATTGAACCACCCCTGCATGCCTGGGATGAAGCCTACTTGGTCGTAGTGGATGATATCTTTGATGTGTTCTTGGATTCGGTTTGCAAGTATTTTGTTGAGTATTTTTGCATCAGTGTTCATGAGGGAGATCAGTGTGAAATTCTCTTTATTTGTTGGGTCTTTGTGAGGTTTAGGTACCAAGGTGACTGTGGCTTCATAGAATGAATTTGGTAGTGTTCCTTCTGTTTCTATCTTGTGGAATAGTTTGAGAAGTATTGGTGTTAGCTCTTCTTTGAAGGTCTGGTAGAATTCTGCACTGAAACCGTCTGGCCCTGGGCTTTTTTGCATGGCAGCCTTTTGACAACAGCTTCTATTTCCTTAGGAGATATAGGACTATTTAATTGGTTTACCTGGTCTTGATTCAGCTTTGGCATGTAGAATCAGTGCTCCAGAAATTTAAAGAAGTATTATAAATCTGTGTAAAAATGTATGTTCCTGTAGCTAGTACCTCCTCTAACCCTTAACATTGCCCTTACCTTCTTGATCATGATTTTCCATGCCCTGTATGTCTTATTTTAATTATTTAAATGGCTGTCACAAATACTTGAGAATCCAAAATGAGAGTCTGATAATACCATACAGTGTATGCTATGTGCTTTAATTAAGCTCATAAAAACTTCAATTTCTACAAAAGAAAACTACATTCTGTAACACAAGTCTAGATTCCCATACTGCTCACTAAACGTTTTTTTTATTACTTCCCAGAGAAGTGCTGCTCATGAAACTAAGCTTTGAAACCTTTTCCCACACAATTACTAATAAAACTTGTTGAATTTACTCTTATTTTTATGATTGAAGGCAAATTTAATATTTTCTAAATGGCAATTTTATAAATAGACTCTGAAGTTATAACACACATACAAACACACACAGGTACACACACATTTCCCTTTTGTGACAATATAAACTAGACATTGTAAAAAAAAGAATGGATGAGAGTGCTGTTCTAAACTTCAGCATTTAAATCATGCTGTTTAAATAGTACAATCCAAGCACTCCCTAGTGCTATTCCTAAAATTATATGAAATGAATGTGTTAAACATAGCTTGTGCAATTAACAAGCACAACTTTTAGTAAATGCATACACTTTTCACTCTTTTAGAACTATACTCTGCAAAGAAAAGCTTTTGAAACAATGAAATTGAGTGAACAATAATACATTTCAGCGACCTGAAAGGTTAGTTATTCAAAACTATGAAAGCAAATGGTATAAATGGCTGGATCTAGGAGACTCTGTCACTAGTCCTCAGTATCTCATTAGCTCCTCACTTACATAGCCACACCACTTGCACACTCAAATATGTAATACAAATGGCAGTTTTTAGATTGGAATAAAATAACCTCAATTCATAGAATAAATTAGAATAAAATTAACTTTTAAAGAACATTTCTGTTAGAAGAAAAAGTGGGAAACAGCTAGAACTCATTGGCACAGGAGAAAACTTCCTGAACAGAACACCAACAGCACAGGCTCTAAGAGCAACAATCAATCAATGGGACCTCATGAAACTGAAAAGCTTCTGTAAAGCAAAGGACACTGTCATCAAATCAAAACACCTGCCTACAGATTGGGAAAGAATCTTCACTAACCCTTTATCTGACAGAGGACTAATATTGAGTATATACAAAGAACTAAAGAAGCTGAAAAGCAGCAAACTAAGTAATCCAATTAAAAAATGGGGAACAGAGCTAAACAGAGAATTCTCGACAGAGGAATATTGAATAGCAGAGAAACACTTAAAGAAATGCTCATCCTCATTAGCCATCAGGGAAATGCAAATCAAAACGACCCTGAGATATCACCTCACACCCATCAGAATGGCCAAGATGAAAACTCAAGGGACAACACATGCTGGAGAGGTTGTGGAGAAAGGGGAACCCTCCTCCACTGCTGGTGGGAATGTAAACTGGTACAACCACTCTGGAAATCTATCTGGTGCTTTCTAAGACAATTAGGAATAGTGCTTCCTCAAGACCCAGCTATACCACTGCTAGGTATATACCCAAAGTTTGCTCAGTTACACAAAAGGGATATTTGCTCAACCATGTTTATAGCAGCATTATTTGTAATAGCCAGAACCTGGAAACAACCCAGATGTCCATCAACGGAGGAATGGGTACAGAAATTGTGGTATTTTTACACA
>NW_026591338.1:0-2601 GCF_907164565.1 Psammomys obesus | reverse complement strand
GTCCATCAACGGAGGAATGGGTACAGAAATTGTGGTATTTTTACACAGTGGAATACTACTCAGCAATCAAAAAGGAGGAAATCATGAAATTTGCAGGCAAATGGTGGGACCTAGAAAAGATCATCCTGAGTGAAATATCCCAGAAGGAGAAAGACAAACACGGTATATACTCACTTATATAGACCTATAAGATATGATAAACATAATGAAATCTATACACCTAAAAAAGATAATCATGAGAGCGGACATGGGGTAAGATGATCAATCCTCGTTTAGAAAGACAGATGGGATGCACATTGAAAATATGACAGGAGTCTACTGAGCGCATTTGAAAGACTCTAACTAGCAGTGTTTTCAAAGCAAAGACTCATGACCAAACCTTTTGCAGAGTACAGGGAATCATAAGAAAGAAGGGGAGTTAGTCTGGTAGGGAAAGGATAGGAGCTCCACAAGGACCAAATATATCTGGGCACAGGGTCTTTTCTGAGACTGACATGCAACCAAGGACCATGTATGAATGTAACCTAGAACCTCTGCTCAGATGTATCCTGTGCTAGCTCAGTAACCAATTGGTTTCCCATAGTGAGGGGAACAACGACTATTTTTAATAGGAACTCAATGACTGGCTCTTTGGCCTCCCCATCCCCCAAGGGAGGAGCATTCCTGTTAGGCCACAGAGGAGAGCTTTGCATCCAGTCCTGAAGATACCTGATAAAACAGGATCAGATGAATGGGGAGGAGGTCCCCTCTATTAGTGGACTAGGCAAGGGGCACGGTGGCGATGAGGGAGGGAGGGAGGGACTGGGAGGGAATGAGTGATCGGGACATGGCTGGGATACAGAATTAATAAAATGTAACTGATAAAAAAAATAAAATTCAAAAAAAAGAGAAAAAAAAAAGAAATTTTTTCCATGAATTTTTTTCCTTCCATGCTACCATGTTTATTAGTCTCATTTTTATTCAAGGTTTGTCTAAGCAGCCATGTTGATAACACTTTATGGGTATGGCTTCTCAGACATGTAGGAAACCCACTGTCCCAGCAAAGTTCCTATTCCTCTGGTCCTTATACTCTTTCTGTCCTCTCTTCATGATAATCCAAGAGCCTTAGATGCAGGAGTTATATGCGTCTGACTGAAATTAAATCTTTCTCAGGAAAACGGAAATCATGCCAGATACTTGAAACATAGCCAACTACTCAGGCCTAGTGAAGTCATGGCTCTTGGAGGAGAGCCTACATCTGCCGATTTAATAAAACATCATAATTACTAACTATAGTCTAAGCATTTATCCTTATTCTTGAAGATCAGATATTTTTCATCCTTCAGGAAAGAAATTTCTCTTCTCAATAGTTGGAGACCATTACCAGAAAACACAACTGATCAAATTGCAGAGAACAAGAGATGTTGTGGCTGTCAGTCCCAAATGATACATTTTCAACATAAGACCCCTATCTGAAAACAACCCAAATGTCCTTCAGTCGAAGAACAGATAAATAAACTGTGGTTTAGTTACAAAACAGAATACTTCTCAGCTATTAAAAACAAGGAAATCATGAAATTCCCAGGCAAATGAATGGAACTAGAAAAGATCATCCTGAGTGAGGTAACCCAGAACCAGAAAGACACACATGGTATATATTCGCTTATAAGTGGATATTAGTCATATAGTACATGGTAACCAAACCACAATTCACAGACCCAAAGGTCAATAACAAGGAGCACCCTAGGGAGAATATTTTAATCTCACTTATAAGAAGAAAGAGAATAGACTGTGTAAGTGGTTGAAGAGAGGGAAAAAGATAGAGAGGGAGTACTGAGGGAAATGAGGGTGGGGATCAGATATGGGGATTGCAGAGAGAAGAGAAAAGGCATGTGCTGGCATCTCGGAGACAAGCTGGATCAAAAGAGATGCTGAGTAGAGTGCAGGCATCATTGTGGAAGAGTGGGGAGAATAGAAGGACCTGGAGGAGACAGGGACTCCATAAGAAAACCAACAGATCCAACTAACAAGGGTTTGGGGGGCTTGCGAGGATTAAAGCACCAACCAAGAGACATGCATGGACAAGAACTAGGGCCCCTTCACATATATACCAGGTGGACAGCTTGGTCTTCATATGGGACCCCTAATAAAGAGAGTCGGGCCTCTGACTCTCTTTTGTTTTTCTTTTCCTTGCTCCCTGGTTGGACTGCCTTGCCAAGCCACAAAGGAAGAGGATGCACACAGTTCTGATGTTATTTGATGTGTGGGGATGTGTTGGTGTGTGGCTCATCTTTTCTGAGGGGTGGGGCAGAGGTGATAGGGGGAAGATGGAGAAAGAATGAAACTGGAAGGACAGGAAGGAAGGGGCTACAATTGAGATGTAAAGTGAATAAAAATATAAATTAATTAAAAAGTTAATCTAAAAGATCTGTAGATGATCAGGACAGAAAAATGTTATATAGGAGGCTATCTGCTCCAGACTTTTTTCTTTTTTTTTTCTTTATTAAATACACTTTATTCACTTTGTATTCCCCCTGTGGTTCCCTTCTCCTCCCATCCCAATCCCTCCCTTCCTCCACCCTCTGCATGCATGCCCCTCCCCAAGTCCACTGATAGGGGAGG
>NW_026591337.1:0-1910 GCF_907164565.1 Psammomys obesus | reverse complement strand
TTCCAGTTGCCAAGTCATGCCAGAGGTGCAACAAGCCCTCGTGCCTGTGGTGAGAGAATTGGTGCCTGTTGAGAGGTCCCACACCCCCCACTGTCTGCGCCCCCAGTACTCCCTGGGGATCAGGTGTGCTCTTTAGATGTCCCCAGGAGTGGGTGGGCATGTCACAGGTGCTGAGCCCGATTTATCTGGGGCCACCTTCATCCTCTCCTGCCTCCCCTCCAGAATCAGCCAGTACCCACTGGTCCCCACACCCTTGTTGGGCCTGCTGCTGCTGCTGCTGCTCTCCATCCTGCTGCTCAGCCTGTCCCCAACGCCCACCTGGCCACACCTGCAGCTCTACTACCTACAGCCTCCACCAGTGTGAGGCACCCTTCCCAGCAGACAGCCTACCCTGTGCCACCACTGTGCCTCCTGCTGTCACGGACTCAGGACGCGGGAGGCCACATCCCCAAGTTGTTTTATGTGACCATGACCTCTCCTGGCCTTCTCCTGTTTCTAAACAATAGCAAATCACGCGGTAATGACTTCGGCACAGGATGATTTCCTCACCAAGTTTGGGGGAGGAGGGCAACTGGGCCTCAGCTGAGTTAAGAGGGGACCCAAGGCCCCTAGGCTTTCTCCATCTTCTGCTTGCTGTCCCTGAGATGTGTCTGTGTGGAAGACTCTTTGCTGCAGGGTGGGGGTGGGTAGACCAGGACTGGCAAACGAGAGGCTTCTCTGAAAGTTCCTCAGTGGCAACTCCACAAAACACAGCTTGCAGCCTGTAAGCTCTGCCTATAACCGCTCCATACCAGGATCTTGCTACACACCCGCACCTTCCCTCAGAGGTTTCCCTTGTCAACAATGCTAAGAGCTTCTTTGAACAACGACTGGACCAAGGGGGTGCAGCCTGAGAGCACCCCACCACCACGTGTGGGCGAGCGCGATATTCCCTGGGTCTGGCCCTGGAGCTGTTTAGAGAGCTCCATGTAGGTGTCACCTGCGTTCAGCTTTGAGAGGCGGTCTATTTGGGATTACAGGCTGAAGAGTCAGTCAGCCCAACAGACCCAAGTGTGGTGATTCGGAAAAGGCAGGCTGGCGGCCAGAGCGGGTTCTGCGAGGACGCAGAGGCAGGCCCGGGAGCCGGCTGGGAAGGGCAGACCCAGCCTTTTGAGAACAAGCCCCCGGGTGCCTGTGAGCGGCCGGCTCAACCAGCGATGAGCCAGTACACGTGCGGGGCGGGCCTGAGGTGGCCAGGGAGGGACCTGCAGGGGAGGGGTTTGGAGAAAGGGGAGCTCTTTGACAGCACCCGGAGCTCCAAGGCGAAGCGGCCTGGTGGTCCGTTGGAGACAGCTGTCAAAACGGGATTTCGGGGCGTGAGGGGTCGCCTCCCAGAAGCCTGAGCGGCTGTGGGCGCCGCCTGCTAATTGCTCCTGCGCAGTAGCCGGGGCTTAGGAGTATCAAGAAGCTCCGCCCTCAAGCCTAAAAACCAATGAGCGCTCGGTCCGCCTCCAGAAAATGCAAATTTGTGGGGACGGTCTCCCAGACCCCACCCTCCTCTGCAGACCAATCAGGGTGCGGTCCGCTCGCCCCGCGGGCTGGCAGAATTGACAGCCGTCGGAGGGTTTGAGCCCCGGGGGCCTCGGGCTCTGAGTAGCTGCCTGCTCCCGCCCCTCTGGACATAAGTCTCCTGACTCCTGAAGACCTTCCCCAGAAAGGTTAAGAAACCCCGACACGGGGGCTGGAGAGGGCTCAGTGGTGAAGAGCGCTGTCTGCCCTTCCAAAGGACCCAGGTTCAATTCCCAGCACCCACATGACAGTACACAACTGTCTGTACCGCCAATTCCAAAGGATCTGACACCTTCACACTTTATGCACATAAATTTTTTTTTTTTTTTAAAAAAGAAACCCAGACACAACAGAGCGTGGCG
>NW_026591336.1:0-5017 GCF_907164565.1 Psammomys obesus | reverse complement strand
CAAGCCTGGAGGAGCAGTTGAGTCAGAGCCAGGAGCACCCAGAGGAGGGAGTGAAGTCAGGAGGGGGGACAGGAATGGGTCACAGGGGAGGGGAGGATCAAGTGGATGGTCAGGCATGAAAGGGGCAGGAGGGGGCTGGGCCACAGGGTGAAGGCTGCAGACTTTATCCCAAAAGGTAGGTCTCCCCTCTATGTGGCCAGGCTGCTGGAAGGGGCTGAGGCAGGAAGAGTGCACTGGGTCATGGCACTGCCTCCAACACTAGACTTGGAGATCCAGGCTATCCGGCAGGTAGGTTCTGCTTCCATGGAACGTTCTGGAGGACACCAATGCAAAAACTCTCCATATGTCCCTGTGCAGACCCTCAATTTTGGCCCACAGTCCTAGCGGTCTGGGTGCTTGATACTTGGTGACTCCAGCTCACACTGTGGCCAGAGCAGCACCCCCCAGTCACCTGCCCTTCTCTAGCTTGCTCTGCCTCAGACCCATCCTGAAACTCCTCTGTGGCCATGTGTCTTAACATCATCTCCCACCATCTATGGTCCCATCACTAATTTCCTCTGTCTCTTCCATGCCTTCCCAGCCTCTTTCTACCTGTCAGCCCCACACCTGCGCCCTCCTCCACCTGTGTTGTGCCTGGGCCCCACCTTGCTCTGGCCCTTCCAGGTTCAGATACAGCTGCTTCTTTCAGGAGCAGGACACAACAGGTACTGGCCTCTCCAGTCCTCTTTGTGGAGTGTGGCAGTGGGAGGAGTCTGAGGCTGAGCCGCATGAGGAGGCTGAAGACCCTGCTAGAGAACAGGTGATCACAGAGAAACTCTGAGCCACAGGAGTCTAGGGGCTCCCAAGAGTCTCTAGGGATCCCACTGACCCTCTCTTACTCTCTGCTGTGTCATCTGCTCATTGAGCTTACAGAGAGCCTGCTGCATGCTGGGTATGCAGCTCCAATCAACAGGACCCACCCTTGCCCCCAAGGGACGGGCAATCTCAAGCAGCCCTATAGCAAACCTTCTGGCTGCCCTTTTTTACAATTGTGCATACTGTGAAAAGATGCATGGCAGTGGCGGCACTGCTGCAGTCCCAGCACTCTGGTAGGCAGAGGTGGGCACAGCTCTTTGAGTTTGAGGTCAGCCAGTCTACAGAATAAGTTCAGCATAAGCAGGGAAACCCTGTCTCGAAGAAGAAAGAAAGAGAAATAGAGAGAAAGAAAAGAAAGAATGAAAGAAAGGAAAGCCTAGCACTGAAGTGAATCTGAATCTGAGCTGCACAGAGAGACCCTGTCTCCAAAAAGAAGGGTGTGGGAGGGACCAGCAGGAAAGCAAACTTAACAGCTTAGCAAGATCATGAGACCCCTTTCCCTGGGAGTGCAACTCAAGGTCTGTACTGTGCTAGGCAAGTGGACCAAAAGCCCTGTATACCACTGTGCTGGCCCTGTATACAGCTGAGTCACCCAAGACAGAAGAACCCCAAATGGGCCAGTTCAGGTGGCCATTTGCCTGGAACAGAAAGGGTGTCTGTTTGAGGTGGGAGGCAGCAAAGGGAAAGTGACCTTGTGTTAGGACCTGCGAAGCTTGGGACATAAAACCACACAATGTTCTAAGGATCCATAGGTAACTTGGGTGAGGAGGTGACCTGGTGAAGGGCTGTGAGCAAGGATGGACAGTGTAGGAGGGCAGTGCTGAGAAGGGACGTAGGAGATGTTAGGTTTTTAGGTGAGGTGACATCCTGTAGGACATCCAGGGGATCCCAGAGCTCCCAGGCGAACAAGCCTGGAGGTCACTGATTGGTAGGAATGGAATGTAGTGACTCTCACTGCAATTCTAGAACTGGGAAGGCTAAAGCAGGAAGTTTGCCATGAGTTTGAAGCCAACCCAAGGTACTGAGTTAGACCCTACTTAAAAAAAAAAAAAAGAAGAAGAAGAAGAAGAAAAGAAAGTAGAAAGTGTGGGCTAGGTGTCCATCCCAGCTCCAGGCAGTGGAAGCAGCAAGATAGGAGTCAAGGTTAGCGTCATCCTCTGCAACATATTGGGTTCACACCAGCCTGGGCTACAAGAGACTATCTCAAAACACAGTAACAATAACAAAAAGGCCAGGTTAATAGAGGTGACAGCTGAGGTCACAGGCACAAAGACGTCTCTGGAGAATGGGCTGTGCAGAGGGGTAGGAGCCTTCCAGAGGCCCCCAGAGGGAAGAAAGGAGAAAGTGCTGAGCCCCCTCTTGGCACAGGCTGGTGGACCAGGACCTCCTGGGAACATTGATCTCTGGTACTCAGAAGGAGTTAAATAGTCACCAGTGTCCATAGCATATCTGGCTTTCCTGGGAGGGAGCCCCAGGGAAAGTTTAGCAGCTTGTATACCTGGAAGCCATCCCCGTCAGTCTGGACCCCAGGTAGAGGGATCCTTGCTGGAGCTGGGTCACAAGCCCAGAGAGGGTTTCTGTGCAAAGAGTTGAGGACACCAAACCTTCATGTTCTGCAGAGAAACTTGCAGAGAGAGGCAGTACATGCTCTAGAAGGAAGCCGAACACTGCCCTGGAGGTAAGGAGCAGGTTGACAGTCCTCCCTCTGCCACAGGTGATGTGGGTCCTGCCTGTTAGAGGATAGGGACTGGAGGCACCGTGCAGGAGTCACATACCCTTCCTTCCCGTTCCTCAGTCAGAACCCTGGGCCTGCCCTCAGCCCATTCTAGCCCTGGCAATTCCAAGAGGGGGTGGGCACCTGGACCCCAGGGAGGCTTTCAGGAGCTCTGTGGGCACCCCAAAGACCAGGCTGTCTTTCCAGGTGTCACCCTTCAGGGAGCCACGGGTGTAAGAAAAAGGTTGATGGGGACCTTTTTGGAGGCTCCAGAACCAGTCTTGGGCACTGTTGCCTTAAGGGGCTGGTGTAAGCCTCCATGGGTCCTCAGAATCCCGCTCTGTGACTGATGGGGGTGTGTTTTGAGCCTTACTCAGGCTTTGAGTAAGGATGGAAAGCGCTAGATGTCTGGTCACAGCGCCCTCAGCTTCCTGTGGTGCACCCCTCCTCCAGACTCCTGCTGCCACAGCTAATGAGGCCCCTACACAACCTCTAATTGGACTTGTCTGGGCAGAGCTGAGATTGGGCTGGCTCAGAGCTCTGAACAGTGTGACCTCCTACGTCATCAGGACGGAGGAAAGAAGGGACTTACGCCTTCTGGTTGGGACTGCTAAAAACACATTTCCAGGGTGGTGCCTAGCCCACCTCCCTCTAGGAAGCAGAAGGCAGGGGATGACAAACACTGGGGCCCAAGATGGGCTGGGGTTTGACCTCGAGGTGGGATATGGGGACTCAAAAGCCTACAACCCAAGTGAGCATTTCAGGGGATTGCACAGCAGTGTTTAGTGGGACTGGGCTGTGTGCCTGAGGCTCTGGCTTGATGGCAGCTGCAGGATAAGATCCCTGATCCTCAATGAGGCATAGGCTCGTGACAGGGGCACCTGGCTCGCTGTGGAGCCACCAGCCTCTGAAGTTTGATGCCAGGGCCTCCCTGAAACATAGGTTGGGGGTGGGAGGCATGATGTTTGGCACACCCAGAGTAGTGACTTGGACATAGGGAGCCCAAATAGTGAGGTTCCAGTGCTGGGAGAAGGGAGCTGGATATCCAGTGTCTAACAAGACTTGAAAGACCAAGGCTGAAAAATGGCATAGCACCCTCAACAGGGGTACCTAGAGTTCATACACCCTAGGGATCTGGTATGGTGGTAAAGCAGGGAGCCTTGGTTCTCTCTGGGGATCACTAGAAGGGGACAATTTGGAAGGCCTAGGTCAAAGGCTTCTGAGCCTTTTGGAGGTCATAAACTCCAAGATTCTATTTTTTCTTAATATCTGAAAAGCATACACAGCAGGGGCCATCAGGCTGAGTTGTACTGTATCTGTAGCTTCCAGCTGGAAAAGACAAGTAGGGGAGTTAGGGTTTACAGTTACCGTTTGCTGTAGGTTGTCCAGAAGACAGGAAGAAGAGGAAGAAGATGAGAGCTGGGTCCAGGTAGGCAATCCCTAACACCCTTCCTATCTTCAGAAGCTGAGGACCTAACCCCAGCTCTTTCCCACAGCTTTGACTCCTCAGGAACAGACAGAAAAATCATTTTGTCAGGAGATAACAAGGCCCTCGCTGCAGCTAATGAGACGCAGGGGTGGAAACGGGGAGGCTGGAGGCAGTTGACAGCCAGGATGTCCCCAGAGACCCCAGCCACATATGTACAGGCGGCAGTCGCCACACTCACAGGTGTGGCTACACGCCGCCTGCATCACAGACTCCCCTCAACAAGGAACTGGGCCTCGGGATCTGGCCATACTGCTTGGGTCTGGGCTCCTTTACCCTTCTCTGTGGCAGGGTAAGGTGGAGCTCTCAGCCCAGCTCTTGTTAAGAGCAGGTAAAGGAACTTGAGAGATGAGTCTAGGGTCTGCAGAGGAATGTAGGGGAGGCTCTGGAGTCCTCACCTGCCCTGTCACTCAGGCCCTCATTGAGGAAGCCCAGCCCTTCTCTCTGCTCTCAGTTCAGGGCTGGGCAATGTGGGTTCAAGACCTGGCAGTTGGGAGTGCCATGCTAGTTGGCTTATCATTGTTGGTTGGTTTATCATTGTATTTGGAGCAAATATGTGCATAGGAAGACCCTGACTGACAAATAGGTGTCCCTTCCAGAGAAACAGGAGGGGTGGCAGGCTGGCAGAGCCTTCAGAATTGGCTGGCACTGGGAGGCAGCTAAACTACAGTATGTGTGCCCCAGCCCAAGGACAGGCACCTGTAAGTCTTTGCCCTAAGGGCTAGAAGCATACACAACCAGTTGGCAGGGAAAGAGAAGGGCTAAAATGCTCTCACCATTATTGACTGCTGTGTAGGCACTGTTCTAGCCCCTCTGTTTTTCCCCACTCACTCACATTCAGTCAGCCCTGTGAAGGGAAGACTGCCCTCATCTCTGACCCAAGGACGTGTGGTCTCTCTAGTCTGCATCCAAGTGCTGACCAAGGGCTCTGCAGATTCAGTGAGTGGGTGTGTCCTGTCCTT
>NW_026591335.1:0-10076 GCF_907164565.1 Psammomys obesus | reverse complement strand
ACACCCATCAGAATGGCTAAGATCAAAAACTCAAGTGAAGAGAGAGGGGCCAAGATGGCGGCACCAGGAGAACACCGTGTCTGAGAAGCGGGACAACACACTTCGTGCAGCGACCAGCAGACTGAACTCTGGACCCTAAAACAACAGCGATCGATCCTGTTTCCCAGGTGAGGGGAGGCTCCCACGGCGTGGGAATCGGTCGGGTCCACTCTCGGCTGCCCAGCCAGAACTGGGAAGAGAACCCAGCTAACGCGGGCTTTGGGTCTCTGGGCTGGTGCCGCAAGCCTGCTTGTGCCGATCACTTTCCCAGGCTGATTGGTAGGCACAAGGGTGCCTGAGGCTGAGAGTGCCAGTTGCCAAAAAAACCCCACGGGGAAGCAAAGTTGCCAGACTGGTCACGGGTCACCCAGTCTTTCCCTGGAAGGTCTCTCAGACCTCAGGTACCCGCTGCCATCACAACTGAGCTCCCGCCGCGCACGGATTACAGCTGTGCAGCTGCGTGCCCAGCTCAAAATCCCTACTCCCTCTTCGGAGGAGGCAGGAGGCATCCAGCAGAATCTCCCACACACCACATTGTCTGTACCCCAACCCGAGATCGGGGCTGAGAAAACCCAATCCTTTCAGGCACTCCCCCAAACGCCGCCATAACCCTGCCACAGCAGAGCAGAAGGATAAAGAGGCGCACAGTGGCTTCACAATGCCGGAACTCCAGTGCTGCCGGCTGCTCCTAACAAACAAACTACAGCTCGGGATCTGGGACTGTGGTCATTCTACACATCCTGAGATTCTCCTGGCTCCAGCGCAATAAGGTCTAGCAGCAAGTTCTATCACCGGCGCCCCACCCCCGACCCCTGGCAGAGAAACGCAGGCTCAGGGCTCAGGATCCCACTGAGAAGCCCCATCCCCTGCTGGCACTCCCCTGGGAGCACCTCCATAAGCTTGCCTAAGCAGAGGAGAAGGTCAGAGGGGAAGGACAGAGAGGCAGCCTGCTAAGGACACAGCACCCTCTCTCCAGCTCACCCAGCAGCCCCTAGCAGAGAAACCCAAGCTCTGGATCTGAGGACACTGAACCCTACCTGGTACTGTCTTGGGATCAGCAAACATAGATTCTACCGCTAGGCTGCTTCTGGCAGAGAGATCTGGGCCCGGGATCTGGGATTGAGTACACTCATCCTAACTCTTTTCCGTGCCACCCAGGGACCAGTCAACATAACCCCTCCTGGCAGAGGGAAAGGACAAAGAGGCAGCACACAGGAAAGTTGGACACCGAGTCCTGCGGCCACAGTGTCACAGAGCTGACTGTTAGCCTACCCGTGTACTTCCACAGCAGGACCAAAACAGAGAGTAGTGAGCAAGGGGAAGCCCTGTGCATTCCAACTGGTTCTGCAAGAGAGTGAGTGAGCCTTCTAGGGAGAGATTGCCCCAGACCTAGGGCCTCTCCACAGAAGCAACCAGACAAGATCCCTGCCACCCACACCCCTAGTGTGGGCATCATAGGGATTCTTGGGATAGCGACCCCAACATTGAAGACTCTGCCTTGCGGGTCCACCAGAGTAATCCAGGCAAACAATCCCTGGATCTCAGTGAAAACTGCTTAATAGTGGCTTGCAGGCCACTGCAATAGTCAGAGAATCTGCGCATGCACACTGCGCCCGCTAAAAGCGCACACGAATAGCGCCAGAGTCACATTCTTTACTTAGGCAAAACTGAAAACACAGTACACACTCCCAAAGCAGTGAACCTCTCTCATCTTCCTGAAAAAACAGTCCAGAAAACAGAGAGGATCATAGCCCAAACTACAATCTTGAGGAACAACCAGTGAGGATTATAAATAACCAGATGGCTAGAGGCAGACGTAAGAACACTCCCAACAAAAATCAGGACATAATGACCTCACCAGCAACCCCACAAAACAATGGACACTTCAATTCACTAGATACACAAGAAAACGAGCTCAGAACTATGTTTCTCCAGCTATTAGAGGCCCATAGAGATGAAATGAACAAAGCCCTCAGAGAAATAACCAAAGAAATCGAGACTAACCAAGAGGAAACAAATCGAGCTCTCAGAGAAATGACCACGAAAATTGAGGCAAACAGAGAAGAAATGCACAAAGCTCTCAAAGAAATGTCCACACAAATGAAGGCAAATAAAGAAGAAATAAACAAAGCTCTCATAGAAATACAGGCAATTATACCCAAAGAAGTAGAGGCACAATTAGTGATACATAGAGAGGAAACGGACAAAAAAATAGAAGCTATCATTGAAAAGCAGGAGTCCACATTCAAACAGATGAAGGAAATGGTGCAAGACATGAAAACAGAATTAGAATCAATAAAGAAAACACAAATAAAGAAAAACCAGGAGCTGGAGAACATAGAGAAAAGATCAGGCACCACAAAGGTAAGCATCACCAACAGAATACAAGAGATGGAAGAAAGAATCTCAGGAGCCGAAGATACACTTGCGGAAATTGACACGTCTCTCAAAGAAAAAATAAAATCAGAAAAGTTCCAAACACAAAACATCCAAGAAATGAAGGATACCATGAAAAGACAAAACCTAAGAATAATAGGAGTAGAAGAAAAAGGTCCGGAAAATATTTTCAAGAAAATTATAGAAGAAAACTTTCCCAACTTAAAGAAGGAGATGGCCATAAACATATAAGAGGCCTACAGAACACCAAGTAGACTAGACCAGAAAAGAAATTCTTCACATCACATCATAGTCAAAACACTGAACCTACAAAACAAAGAAAAATTTCTAAAAGCAGCAAGGGAAAAAGGCCAAGTAACATATGAAGGTAACCTATCAGAATCACATCAGATTTCTCAACAGAAACTATGAAAGCCAGAAGGGCTTGGACAGAAATCATACAGTCCTTAAGGGACCACAGATTCCAACCCAGACTACTATACCCAGCAAAACTTTCAGTCAACATAGACGGAGAATTCAAGATATTCCAAGACAAAACCAAATTTAAACAATATCTACATAGTAACCCAGCTCTACAAAAGTTACTAGAAGGGAAACTCCAAACCAAAGAAAACAACTACATCGAAGAAAACAGAGGAAATAGATAACTACACAACAAAAAAAGAAGAAGAAGACAAGCAATGAAACTCAGTGACACCACCAACACCACATCTAAAGTAAGTAACAATTGTTGGTCACTAGTTTCTATCAACATCAACGGACTCAACTCCCCAATTAAAAGACACAGACTAACAGAATGGTTGGGGAAACAGGATCCATCATTTTGTTGCATCGAAGAAACACACCTATGTAACAAAGATAAACACTACCTCAGAGTAAAGGGCTGGAAAATGTCTTTCAAGCAAATGGTTCCAGAAAACAAGCGGGAGTAACCATCCTAATATCTAATAAAATAGACTTTCAATCCTAATATCTAATAAAATAGACTTTTAACCTTTTTGATTAACTTTCAAGTTAACTTTCAATTTAATCAAAAAAGATAAGGACGGCCACTATATTCTCATCAAAGGAAAAATCCACCAAGAGAACATCACAATTTTGAATATCTATGCCCCAAATACAAGAGCACCTACATTCATAAATGAAACAATATTAAAGCTTAAATCACACATTGATCCTAAAACCCTAATAGTGGGAGACTTCAACACTCCACTCTCACCAAGGGACAGATCAACTAGACAGAAAACAAATAGGGAAATAAAAACACTTACAGAGACCCTAAATCAAATGGACCTAATAGACGTCTACAGTTCTTTTCACCCAAACTCAAAAGAATATACCTTCTTTTCAGCACCGCATGGAACCTTCTCCAAAATAGACGATATAGTTGGTCATAAAGAAAGCCTCAACAGATACAAAAAGATTGAAATAATCCCTTGTATCCTATCTGACCACCATGGACTTAAGCTGGACCTCAACAACAACAGAAATAACAAACAGCCTACACGCACATGGAAACTGAACAACCTGTTACTCAACGACAGCTGGGTTAAGGAAGAAATAAAAAAAGAAATTAAAGACTTCCTATAATTCAATGAAAATGAAGGCACAACATACCCAAATTTATGGGACACATTGAAAGCAGTGCTCAGAGGAAAATTTATAGCACTAAGTGCCTATAAGAAGAAATCCGTAACATCACATACAAACAACTTAATGGTCCAACTGAAAAACCTAGAAAAAAAAGAAGCAGATACACCCAAGAGGAGCAGAAGGCTGGAAATAATCAGGCTCAGGGCTGAAATCAATCAATTAGAAACAAATAAAACTATTCAAAGAATCAATGAAACAAAAAGTTGGTTCTTTGAGAAAATCAACAAGATAGACAAACCCTTAGCCAAACTAACTAAAAAGCAGAGAGAATCTATCCAAATCAACAAAATCAGAGATGAAAAGGGTGACATAACTACAGACACAGAGGAAATTCAAACAATCATTAGGTCATACTACAAAAGCCTATATGCCATAAAATTTGAAAATCTAAATGAAATGGTCAATTTTCTTGATAGATTCCATCTTCCAACATTAAGTCAAGATCAGGTAGAAAGACTGAATAGCCCTATATCCCCCAAGGAAATTGAAGCAGTCATTCACAGTCTCCCCTCCAAAAAAAGCCCTGGGCCAGATGGATTCAGCACAGAATTCTACCAGACCTTCAAAGAAGTGCTCACACCAATTCTCCTCAAACTATTCCACAAAATAGAAACAGAAGGTACATTACCAAACTCATTCTATGAAGCAACAGTCACCCTGATACCTAAACCACATAAAGACCCAACAAAAAAGAAAACTTCAGACCTATCTCTCTTATGAACATTGACACAAAAATACTCAATAAAATACTTGCAAACCGAATCCAAGAACACATCAAAGATATCATCCACCATGACAAAGTAGGCTTCATCCCAGGCATGCAAGGGTGGTTCAACATACGGAAATCCATCAATGTAAGCCACCACATAAACAAACTGAAGGAGAAAAACCACATGATCATCTCCTTAGATGCTGAAAAAGCATTTGACAAAGTCCAACACCCCTTCATGTTTAAAGTCTTGGAGAGATCAGGAATACAAGGCACATATCTAAACATAGTAAAGGCAATATACAGCAAGCCTATAGCCAACATCAAACTCAATGGAGAGAAACTTAAAGAAATCCCACTGAAATCAGGAACAAGACAAGGCTGCCCACTCTCTCCATACCTCTTCAACATAGTGCTGGAAGTCCTAGCCAGAGGAATAAGACAACTAAAGGAGATCAAGGGGATACAAATCGGAAAGGAAGAGGTCAAAGTGTCACTATTTGAAGATGATATGATGGTATACATGAGCGAACCCAAAAATTCAACCAGAGAACTCCTCCAGCTGATAAACACCTTCAGCAAAGTGGCAGGATACAAAATCAACTCAAAAAAATCAGAAGCCCTCCTGTATACCAAGGACAAAAGGGCCGAGAAAGAAATTAGGGAAACAACACCCTTCACAATAGCCACTAATAACATAAAGTACCTTGGGGTGACACTAACCAAGCAAGTGAAAGACCTGTTTGAGAAAAACTTCAAGTCTCTGAAGAAAGAAATTGAAGAAGATCTCAGAAGATGGAAAGATCTCCCGTGCTCATGGATTGGTAGGATTAACATTGTGAAAATGACCATCCTGCGAAAAGCAATCTACAGAGTCAATGCAATTCCCATCAAAATACCAACTCAATTCTTTACAGACCTTGAAAAAAAGATTCTCAGCTTCATATGGAGAAACAAAAAACCCAGAATGTCCAAAACGATCCTGTACAACAACAGATCATCTGGAGGTATCTCCATCCCCAAGTTGAACTCCATTCAAGTTGAACTACAGAGCAATAGTAATGAAAACTGCATGGTATTGGCATAAAAACAGAAAGGAGCCCCAGCATAGAAGTCCCAGAAATAAACCCACACACCTATGAATACTCGAGTTTTGACAAAGAAGCCAAAACCATTCAATGGAAAAAAGACAGCATCTTCAAAAAATGGTGCTGGGCCAACTGGATGTCCACATGCAGAAAAATGAAAATAGATCTATATTTATCACCCTGCACAAAACTAAAGTCCAACTGGATCAAAAACCTCAACATAAAACCAGAACTCTAAATCTGTTAGAAGAAAAAGTTGGGAACAGCCTAGAACTCATTGGCACAGGAGACAACTTCCTGAACAAAACACAAACAGCACAGGCTCTAAGAGCAACAATCAATAAATGGGACCTCATGAAACTGAAAAGCTTCTGTAAAGCAAAGGATACTGTCATCAAAACATAACGCCTGCCTACAGATTGGGAAAGAATCTTCACTAACCCTTTATCTGACAGGGGACTAATATCGAGTATATACAAAGAACTAAGGAAGCTGAAAAGCAGCAAACCAAGTAATCCACTTAAAAAATGGGCAACAGAGCTAAACAGAGAATTCTTGACAGAGGAATATCGAATGGCAGAGAAACACTTAAAGAAATGCTCATCTTCATTAGCCATCAGGGAAATGCAAATCAAAACGACCCTGAGATATCACCTTACACCATTCAGAATGGCCAAGATGAAAAACTCAAGGGACAACACATGTTGGAGAGGTTGTGGAGAAAGGGGAACACTCCTCCACTGCTGGTGGGAATGTAAACTGATACAACCACTCTGGAAATCTATCTGGCGCTTTCTAAGACAATTAGGAATAGTGCTTCCTCAAGACCCAGCTATACCCAAAGTTTGCTCAAGTACACAAAAGGGATATTTGCTCAACCATGTTTATAGCAGCATTATTTGTAATAGCCAGAACCTGGAAACAACCCAGATGTCCATCAACGGAGGAATGGGTACAGAAATTGTGGTATTTTTACACAATGGAATACTATTCAGCAATCAAAAAGGAGGAAATCATGACATTTGCAGGCAAATTGTGGGATCTAGAAAAGATCATCCTGAGTGAAATATCCCAGAAGGAGAAAGACAAACATGGTATATACTCACTTATATAGACATATAAGATGTGATAAACATAATGAAATCTATACATCTAAAAAAGATAATCAAGAGAGCCGACATGCGGTAAGATTATCAAACCTCGTTAAGAAAGACAGATGGGATGCTCATTGAACATATGACAGGAGTCTACTGAGCGCATTTGAAAGACTCTAACTAGCAGTGTCTTCAAAGCAAAGACTCATGACCAAACCTTTGGCAGAGTACAGGGAATCATAAGAAAGAAGGGGAGTTAGTCTGATGAGGAAAGGATAGGAGCTCCACAAGGACCAAATATATCTGGGTACAGGGTCTTTTCTGAGACTGACATGCAACCAAGGACCATGTATGAATGTAACCTAGAACCTCTGCTCAGATGTAGCCTGTGGTAGCTCAGTAACCAATTGGTTTCCCATAGTGAGTGGAACAAGGACTATTTCTAACAGGAACTCAATGACTGGCTCTTTGGCCTCCCCACCCCCCAAGGGGGGAGCAATCCTATTAGGCCACAGAGGAGGGCTTTGCAGCCAGTCCTGAAGATACCTGATAAAACAGGATCAGATGAATGGGAAGGAGGTCCTCCCTATTAGTGGACTTGGCAAGGGGCATGGTGGAGATGAGGGAAGGAGGGAGGGACTGGGAGGGAATGAGGGATTGGGACATGGCTGGGATACAGAGTTAATAAAATGTAACTGATAACAAAAAAATAAAATTAAAAAAAAAACTCAAGTGAAGCACATGCTGGAAAAAATGTGGAAAAGGGGGAATGCTCCTACATTGCTGGTGGGAATGTAAACTTGTACAACCAAATTGGAAATCGATTTGGTGCTATCTCAGACAATTAGGAATAGTGCTACCTCAAGATCCAGCTATACCACTCCTAGGCATATATTTGTAATATGCTCAAGTATACAAGAAGGACATTTGCCCAGCCATGTTCGTATCAGCTCTATTTGTAATCGGCAGAATCTGGAAACAATCTAGATGTCCCACAACAGAGGAATGGATACAGAAATTGTGGTATATCTACACAATGGAATACTGCTCAGCTATTTAAAACAAGGGAATCATAAAACTTGCATGCAAACCATGGGAACTAGGAAAAGTCATCTTGAGCGAGGTAACTCAGAAATATAAAGACACACATTGTATATTCTCACTCATAAATGGATATTAGCCATATAATATAAGATAATCATGCTAAAAGCTATACTCCTAAAGAAGCTAAACAACAAGAAGGACCTTAGGAAACATGCTCAATCCTCCTTCAAAAGGGAAAGAGCTATAGACATCAGAAACAGTAGAAGACAGAGAACAGGACAAGAGCTGACCACAGAGGGTCTTTGAAATACTCTACTGATGAGGTATCAAAGCAGAGGCTGAGACTCATAGCCAAACTTTGGGCATAGTGCAGGGAATCTTTTAAAAGAAGGGGGAGATAGAAAGACCTGGAGGGGACAAGAGCTCCAAGAAATACCAATGAAGCAAAACAAAAACAAAAACAAAAACAAACAAACAAACAAACAAAAAACAACTGAGCCATAGGGGCCCTGAAGAGAATGCTACCCCAACCAAGAATCACGCATGGAGAGGATCTAAAACCCAGGCTCAGATGGAGCTCATAGACTCAGTCTCCAAGTGGGTTCCCTAATAAGGGAAGCAGGGGCTTTCTCTGGCATGACCTCAGTGACAGACCCTCTAATCACCTCCCACTGGGGGATGCAGCCTTGCCAGGCCACAGAGGAAGACAATGCAACCAATCTTGTTAAGACCTGATAGGCTAGGGTTTAATAGAAGGGTAGAAGGATCTCCCCTATCACTGGACTAAGGGAAGGACATATGAGGAAAAGAAGGAAAGAGGGTGGGATTGGGAGGAGACAAGATAGAGTTCACAGGAGTGATACAAATAGAATAAATTGTAATAAATGATGAAAATAATAATAAAAGGTATTGGGAGAAAAAAAAGAAGCTCCAACATGCTAGGCTTATGTAGCACTGGAATTAAAAAAAAAAAAAAGCCCATGAGGTCCCATTTATTGATTGTTGCTCTTAGAGCCTGTGCTGTTGGTGTTCTGTTCAGGAAGTTTTCTCCTGTACCAATGAGTTCTAGGGTATTCCCACGTTTTTTTCTAGCCGATTTAATGTGTCTGGTTTTACGTTGAGATCTTTGATCCACTTGGACTTCAGTTTTGTACAGGGTGATAAGTATGGATCTATTTTCATTTTTCTACATGTAGACATCCAGTTGGACCAGCTCCATTTGTTGAAGATGCTATCTTTTATCCATTGTATGGTTTTGGCACCTTTGTCAAAGATCAGGTGGCCGTAAGTGTGTGGGTTTATTTCTGGGTCCTCTGTTCGGTTCCATTGATCCACCATTCTGTTTCTATGCCAGTACCATGCAGTTTTTAAAACTGTTGCTCTACAGTACAACTTAAGATCAGGGATGGAGATACCTCCAGAAGATCTTTTATTGTAGAGGATTGTTTTAGCAATTCTTGGTTTCTTGTTATTCCATATGAAGTTGAGAATTTTTCTTTTCAGGTCTGTAAAGAATTGTGTTGGTAATTTGATGGGAATTGCATTGAATATGTAGATTGCTTTTGGTAGGATGACCATTTTTACTATGTTAATCCTGCCAAGCCATGAGCACGGGAGATCTTTCCATTTTCTGATATCTTCTTCTAATTCTTTCTTCAGAGACTTGAAAGTTTTTTCACACAAGTCTTTGACTTCCTTGATTAGGGTTACTCCGAGGTACCTTATGTCATTTGTGGCTATTGTGAAGGGTGTTGTTTCCCTAATTTCTTTCTCAGCCCTTTTGGCCAACTGTTGGGCAGAGTGAATGGAATTTTATGTAAGAAGTGGAAAATAGTAAGAGCTGGAGAGGACAGGGTCTCCACAAGGAGAGCAACAGAACAAGATAATTTGAACACAGGGACCTTCCCAGAGACTCATACTCCAACCAAGGACTATTCATGGAGATAACCTAAAACCCCTGCACAGATGTAGCCCATGGCAGTTCAGTGTCCAAGTGGGTTACATAGTAATGGGAAGAAGTGCTGCCTCTGACATAATCTGATTGGCCTGCTC
>NW_026591334.1:0-1172 GCF_907164565.1 Psammomys obesus | reverse complement strand
AAAAACTCAAGTGAAGCACATGCTGGAAAAAATGTGGAAAAGGGGGAATGCTCCTACATTGCTGGTGGGAATGTAAACTTGTACAACCAAATTGGAAATCAATTTTGTGCTATCTCAGACAATTAGGAATAGTGCTACCTCAAGATCCAGCTATACCACTCCTAGGCATATATTTGTAATATGCTCAAGTATACAAGAAGGACATTTGCCCAGCCATGTTAGTATCAGCTCTATTTGTAATCGGCAGAATCTGGAAACAATCTAGATGTCCCACAACAGAGGAATGGATACAGAAATTGTGGTACATCTACACAATGGAATACTGCTCAGCTATTTAAAACAAGGGAATCATAAAACTTACATGCAAATCATGGGAACTAGGAAAAGTCATCTTGGGCGAGGTAACTCAGAAATACAGACACACATTGTATATTCTCATTCATAAATGGATATTAGCCATATAATATAAGATAATCATGCTAAAAGCTATACTCCTAAAGAAGCTAAACAACAAGAAGGACCTTAGGAAACATGCTCAATCCTCCTTCAAAAGGGAAAAAGCTATAGACATCAGAAGCAGTAGAAGGCAGAGAACAGGACAAGAGCTGACCGCAGAGGGTCTTTGAAATACTATACTGATGAGGTATCAAAGCAGAGGCTGAGACTCATAGCCAAACTTTGGGCATAGTGCAGGGAATCTTTTAAAAGAAGGGGGAGATAGAAAGACCTGGAGGGGACAAGAGCTCCAAGAAATACCAATGAAGCAAAACAAAAACAAAAACAAAAACAAACAAACAAACAAAAAACAACTGAGCCATAGGGGCCCTGAAGAGAATGCTACCCCAACCAAGAATCACGCATGGAGAGGATCTAAAATCCTGGCTCAGATGGAGCTCATAGACTCAGTCTCCAAGTGGGTTCCCTAATAAGGGAAGCAGGGGCTTTCTCTGGCATGACCTCAGTGGCAGACCCTCTAATCACCTCCCACTGGGGGATGCAGCCTTGCCAGGCCACAGAGGAAGACAATGCAACCAATCTTGTTAAGACCTGATAGGCTAGGGTTTAATAGAAGGGTAGAAGGATCTCCCCTATCACTGGACTAAGGGAAGGACATATGAGGAAAAGAAGGAAAGAGGGTGGGATTGGGAGGAGACAAGATAGAGTTCACAGGA
>NW_026591333.1:0-1145 GCF_907164565.1 Psammomys obesus | reverse complement strand
TGAAGCACATGAATCTATGGGGGACCAAACTTATTCAAACCATCACATTACCCTTATCATTAACACTGGCTTTTGTGCTAACATTCATTTCTTTTGATGTTCCAGTCTTTGTTCAATTGATTTTAGTTCCAGGGATCAAAGGTTTTGCATAAGCAAGGCTATTGCTGTCTATATATTTCTGTTTGTCACTTTTCAAAATATGTGTTTTATTTCTAAAAGATTTGTTTTTATTTTTTGTGTGTGCCCCTTCTCTTTGTGTTTGTGTGTGTGTGTGTGTTTTTTTGTTTGTTTGTTTGTTTATGCACATTGAAGAGACAAATTACAGGATGTTTGAGGGTCATGTAAACACCTTATCATTTGGGCTTTCTTTCATCTGATGTATTTGAAATATGCAATACTAAAATTATTAGTCTCATTAAAGTTAGTTATCACAGTTTTAAATTTTTTCATGCTATAATTTTATTTTGCCCTTTTGTATTTCCTTCTTGAATTTTTTACAGTTGTTTTAGCATACCACTGAACCATAATAAAGTCATTTTATATTGTTCCTGTTTGTGTGTAATTTTAAATTAAAATTCTGAATTCATATACATCACACATGAGCTTCCTTTACATATACAAAACGTTTTAGATAAACATTGTTTTTCTTTGGTAGTACTAAATATGTGTAATTCCACCAAGAGTTTACCTTTTTTCTTTTTTCATGAAAATCTTCAGTGTTCAGAACAGTTATTCTAATGAGTGTGTTGATTCCTTCACTCTTGTAAAATTAGTTTCTCTTTTATTCACAGTATATGCATAATGTCTGGAAATGGTTGTTTGACCTTACCTTTTTGTTTATAAACCATATTTTCTTATTAGTCTATCTATGCTTCGGCAAATCTAATGACAAAACAATGTTGGCCTATTATCTACAGGAAACTAAGGCTCAGTTCCTTTATTTCCTTTCTTTTTTTCTGAAGGTTTTTTTTTTCTCTATAGATATTTCATGAAGTTCACTGGCTGTTTTCTTTACTGTTGAGCACACTCACTGTAAATTTTACCTCAGATATTGTATTTTCAAGCTATAAAGCTTCCATTTAGCTCTTTTTTTTTTACGCAGTTTTCTATTTCTCTGCTGAAATGTATCTTTCCATCATTTTAAG
>NW_026591332.1:0-1853 GCF_907164565.1 Psammomys obesus | reverse complement strand
GAGCCCTCAGGTGAGAAATTGCCTCCATATGATTGCCTGTAGGCAAGACTGTGTGGCATTGTCTCGATTGATTGTTGATGTGAGAGTGCCCAGTTCACTAAGGGTTTAGTCAATCCTGGGCAGAAAGCCCTGGGTGGCAGGAAGCAGGCTAAAAAGGCCATGAAGAGAAACCAGTAAGCCTTATAACTTCCTGGCTTCTAGTTTCTCCTCTGCTTTAGTTTGTGCCTTTGCTTCCCTCAGTGATTAGGACATGTAGGCCAAATAAGCCATTTGCTCTTCACATTGTGTTCTCTTTTGGTCATTATCACAACAATAGAACGCAAACTATGATAACTGGGGAGGCTGTATTCTACAAAGGAAAACATTCCTTTCTTAAGCCGATACTTCTGTTTATATTGAGTATGATTTGTAGACAAATCATTGCTTACACATATGTATCACAATGAAACCCATTCTCCCATCATGGTTTTGCAATATGCGTGTATATAAAGGTTCAGTTTCCATTTTCTGTGTAATATTATTTTTTCCAGCATTAATTACTGAAAAACTGCATTTTCTTCATTTCTCTTGACGTCATTTGCTAATATCCATAAACACTTGTGTAGGAATGCCTGCATAGGCTCCATGTTGGTGTCTGGAATCATCATTCTTGGGTTGTCCACCTTATTCAATGAAGCACAGTCTCTCAGTCATTCTCAGACATGGCTTGTCTCCAGAGGTAACAAGCTAGACCCAGGATCTAAGAAACTTATTTTCTACCCTCTGAGGCTGGAGTTACAAGGTGGAACACATTTTTGCAACACTTACTTTCAGGTTGTGATACAATCTCCTGTTCTTAGGCTTACTCAGCAATAACTCTAAAGCCATCCCTGATGAGTTTTTTCTCATTTCTGTCATTTTTTGTTATCCATTTAGCTAGTTTTCAACTTTATTAGTTTTTTGAAAGGCCTCACTTTTGAATGAATATATATTTTTAAAATAAAATAAAAAAAACTATGTCGTTGACTTGAGACATTTATTTTCTTCTTCTGAACCAAAACAGATGTAAGGGTTTTTTTAGCCACTTGTCATAAATTTTGACACAATGCACACTTTATATTTCTGCATTTTCTTGAGAAGTGTTTTATCTGTAAACTATTTAGAAGTATGTGACTTGATTTCTAAATATTTGATAATTGATATTGAATTTCTAATAATAATTTTCAATTTTTATTTAACCAAAAACATGATGTTCCTGATTTGAATTCTATTATACTAATTAAAGTTCATTTTATGACACAAAATTTATCTCCATTAATTGTAACAAGCTGCTCAGAGTGATATGAGCTGGCATATTTATGTCAATTTTACAAATTTCATTCACAATGTTTAAAAATTTTATATCTGTGTGACTTTTTCCTAAGTGTTTCAATATGGTCATAGAAGTGTAATATTTTCCTGTATGATTATGTAAAATAATTCCTGTGTGATTATATAAAAATAATTAGGTTTTTTTTGGTTTTTTTTTTTTTTTTTTTTTTTCATTCACTTTGCAGTTCTGTTTTCGACTAATGCATATTTATCAGGGCAATTCCAAATCAGAGTGCAGGCCTTCTTATCACAACACAGGGACTCCCTGTCTTAGGGTTTTATTGCTGTGAAGAGACACCATGACCATGGCAACTCTTATAAAGGCAAACTTTTAATTGGGGCTGCCTTACAAGCTCAGAAGTTTAGTCCTTTGTCTTCATGGCAGGAAGCAAGGCAGCACAGAGGCAGACATGGTGCTAGTGAGGGAGCTGAGAGTTCTACATCTTAATCCCAAGGAAGCTGTGAGGAGATTGTCTTCTCAGGCAGCCAGGAGGAGAGTGGAG
>NW_026591331.1:0-1287 GCF_907164565.1 Psammomys obesus | reverse complement strand
GAGCCCTCAGGTGAGAAATTGCCTCCATATGATTGCCTGTAGGCAAGTCTGTGTGGCATTGTCTTGACTGATTGTTGATGTGAGAGTGTCCAGCTCGCTGATTGTTGATGTGAGAGTGTCCAACTCGCTGAGGTAAGTTTAGTCAGTCCTGGGCAGAAAGTCCTGGGTGGCAGGAAGCAGGCTAAAAAGGCCATGAGGAGAAACCAGTAAGCTGCATAACTTCCTGGCATCTGGTTTCTCCTCTGCTTTAGTTTGTGCCTTTGCTTCCCTCAGTGATGTTCTGTGATTAGGACATACAGGCCAAATAAGCCATTTGCTCTTCACATTGCTTTCTCTTTTGGTCATTATCACAACAATAGAATGCAAACTATGATAACTGGGGAGGCTGTATTCTACAAAGGAAAACATTCCTTTCTTAAGCAGATACTTCTGTTTATATTGAGTTTGATTTGTAGGCAAATCATTGCTTACACATATGCATCACAATGATACCCATTCTCCCATCATGGTTTTGCAATATGCGTGTGTGATAAAAGTTCAGTTTCCCTTTTCTGTGTAATATCATTTTTCCAGCATTAATTACTGAAAAACTGCATTTTCTTCATTTCTCTTGACAGCATTTGCTAATATCCATAAACACTTATATAGGAATGCCTGCATAGGCTCCATGTTGGTGTCTGGAATCAACATTCTTGGGTTGTCCACCTTATTCAATGAAGCAGGGTCTCTCAGTCATTCTCAGACATGGCTTGTCTCCTGAAGTAACAAGCTAGACTCAGGATGTAAGAAACTTATTTTCTACCATCTGAAGCTGGAGTTACAAGGTGGAGCACGCCTTTGCAACACTTACTTTCAGGCTGTGATACAATCTCCTGTTCTCAGGCTTACTCAGCAATAACTCGAAAGCCATCCTTGATGAGTTATTTTGTCATTTCTGTCATTTTTTATTATCCATTTGGCTAGTGTTCAACTTTATTAGTTTTTTGAAAGGCCTCACTTTTGAATGAATAGATACTTTTAAAATAAATTAAAAAAAAACTATGTCGTTGACTTGAGACATTCTAATGAGTGTGTTGATTCCTTCACTCTTGTAAGATTAGTTTCTCTTTTATTCACAGTATCTGCATAAAATGGTTATTTGACCTTACCTTTTTGTTTGTAAACCATATTTTCTTATTAGTTTATCTATGCTTCTGCAAATCTAATGACAAAACAATAAGATGTTTGCCTATTATCTACAGGAAACTAAGGCTCAGTTCTCTTATTTCCTTTCTTTTTTCTGAAGAA
>NW_026591330.1:0-2275 GCF_907164565.1 Psammomys obesus | reverse complement strand
AAGTTCAGCTGAAAGGAAAGCATTAGGCAGGCTCAGATGTGTGGTGGAAAATGCTTTAGTAGTTTTTTAAATTTTATTTTATTTTATTAATTACATTTTGTTCACTTTGTATCCCCCATAAGCTGCTCCCTCCTCCCCTCCTGGTCCCACCCACCCTCTTCCTTCTTTACACATGCCCCTCCCCAAGTCCACTGATAGGGGAGGTCCTCCTCTCCTTCCTTTTGATCTTAGTCTATCAGATCACATCAGGAGTGGCTGCATAGGATAAACCTACTAAAACCTGTACATCTAAAGAAACTAATCAAGAGAGAGGACCCTGACTAAAACACTCAATCCCCATCCTGATAGGCAAAGAGGATGGACATCAGAAGAAGAAGAAAAAAACAGGAAATAACATAGGAACCTACCACAGAGGGCTTCTGAAAGGCTCTGCCCTGCAGACTATCAAAGCAGATGTTGAGACTTATGGCCAACTGTTGGGCAATGTGCATGGAATCTTATGTAAGAAGTGGGAAATAGTAAGATCTGGAAAGGACAGGAACCCCACGAGGAGAGCAACAGAACAAGAAAATTTGAACACAGGGGTCTTCCCATACTCCAACCAATTACCATGCATGGAGATAACCTAGAACCCCTGCACAGATGTAGCCCATGGCAGTTCAGTGTCCAAGTGGGTTACCTAGTAATGGGAAGAGGGACTCCCTCTGACATAATATGATTGGTTTGCTCTTTGATCACCTCCCCCTGAGAGGGGAGCAACCTTACCAGGCCACAGAAGATGACAATGCAGCTTTAGTAGTTTTTGCTGTCAAAGAATGAGAAAGTGTTCCCTTTACCAACTGCTTTTATGTTCTTGCTTCTGTACAGGTTTGTTTTGAGCATTGATTATCAGGGAAAAATAAAGAAATTTTTTTAATGACATCCATTTTAGTTGCCATTGCCTTCCTGTTTTGACGGTCTTCATTCTGAGGAATTTGTGTACTTTATATTAAATAATTTCATACAAAAAAGAAATAATGATTGCTCAACCATGTTTGTAGCAGCTTTATTTGTAATAGCCAGAACCTGGAAACAACCCAGATGTCCATCAACGAAGGAATAAATACATAAATTGTGGTATTTTTATACAATGGAATATTACTCAGCAATCAAAAACAAGAAATCGTGAAATTTGCAGGCAAATGGTAGGATCTAGAAAAGATCTTTCTGAGTGAGGTATCCCAGAAGGAGAAAGACACACATGGTATATACTCACTTATATAGACTTAGAAACATAATGAAATCTATACACCTAAAGAAGATAAACAAGAAAGAAGACAGGAGTAAGATGATTGATCAATCCTCACTTAGAAAGACAAATGGGAGGTGCATTGGATGTAGGAGAAAACAAGTAACAGGACAGGAGCCTACCACAGAGGACCTCTGAAAGACTAC
Source organism: Psammomys obesus (assembly GCF_907164565.1). Lineage (NCBI taxonomy): Eukaryota > Metazoa > Chordata > Mammalia > Rodentia > Muridae > Psammomys > Psammomys obesus. The sequence continues at coordinate 841 of NW_026591330.1, read as the reverse complement.
TTAGCAGTGTATCAAAGCAGATACTAACACTCATAACCAAACCTTCAGCAGAGTGCAGGGAATCATATGAAAGAAGGGGGAGTTAGTATGACATGGAAAGGATAGGAACTCCACAAGGACCAAATATATCTGGGCACAGGGGTCTTTTCTGAGACTGACACTCCACCAAGGACCATGTATAGATATAACATAGAACCTCTGCTCAGATGTGGCTCATGGTAGCTCAGTAACAAATTGGTTTTCTTAGTAAGGGGAACAGGGACTATTTCTGACAGGAACTCAATGGCAGGCTCTTTGACCTCCCTACCCCCCCCAAGGGAGGAGCAGCCTTGCTAGGTCACAGAGGAGGACTTTGCAGCCAGTCCTGAAGATACCTGATAAAACAGGGTCAGATGAAAGGGGAGGAGGTCCCCCCTATCAGTGGCCCTGGAAAAGGGCAGGGAGGAGATGAGGGAAGGAGGGTGGGATTGGGAGGGAATGAGGGAGTGGGATACAGCTGGGATACAGAGATAATAAAATGTAACTAATAATAAAAATTAAAAATTAAAAAAAGAAATAATGATAGAAAATTTTCCAAACAATTTAATTTCACAAAGACTTAACATTTTTAAGATCAAGGAGAAAATTTCAAAAGCAGTAAGAAAAAAAAAAGGGGGGGGTGATTTAAAGATATGTTTCATTGCATATAAGGACACTCCAGAAGTCTGTCAGCATGTTTCATAGTAGAACTCTCATAGTCTTGGGAAGAGTGGGATGAAATATTCAAATTGCCAATCAAGAATATTATTTCTGATAATTTTTCTTCAGAAGTGCAAGAGATAAAACTTTCTTAGACCAACAC
>NW_026591329.1:0-1761 GCF_907164565.1 Psammomys obesus | reverse complement strand
CTTGAACACCTTGTTAATATAAAGTTCAGCTGAAAGGAAAGCATTAGACAGGCTCAGATGTGTGGTGGAAAATGCTTTAGTAGTTTTTTAAATTTTATTTTATTTTATTAATTACATTTTATTCACTTTGTATCCCCCATAAGCCGCTCCCTCCTCCCCTCCCGGTCCCACCCACCCTCTTCCTTCTTTACACATGCCCCTCCCCAAGTCCACTGATAGGGGAGGTCCTCCTCTCCTTCCTTTTGATCTTAGTCTATCAGATCACACTGCATAGGATAAACCTACTAAAACCTGTACATCTAAAGAAACTAATCAAGAGAGAGGACCCTGACTAAAACACTCAATCCCCATCCTGATAGGCAAAGAGGATGGACATCAGAAGAAGAAGAAGAAAAAAACAGGAAACAACATAGAAACCTACCACAGAGGGCCTCTGAAAGGCTCTGCCCTGCAGACTATCAAAGCAGATGTTGAGACTTATGGCCAACTGTTGTGCAATGTGCATGAAATCTTATGTAAGAAGTGGGAAATAGTAAGATCTGGAAAGGACAGGAACCCCCCGAGGAGAGCAACAGAACAAGAAAATTTGAACACAGGGGTCTTCCCATACTCCAACCAAGTACCATGCATGGAGATAACCTAGAACCCCTGCACAGATGTAGCCCATGGCAGTTCAGTGTTCAAGTGGGTTACATAGTAATGGGAAGAGGGACTCCCTCTGACATAATATGATTGGTCTGCTCTTTGATCACCTCCCCCTGAGAGGGGAGCAACTTTACCAGGCCACAGAAGATGACAATGCAGCTTTAGTAGTTTTTGCTGTCAAAAAATGAGAAAGTGTTCCCTTTACCAACTGCTTTTATGTTCTTGCTTCTGTACAGGTTTGTTTTGAGCATTGATTATCAGGGAAAAATAAATAAATTTTTTTAATGACATCCATTTTAGTTGCCATTGCCTTCCTGTTTTGCCGGTCTTCATTCTGAGGAATTTGTGTACTTTATATTAAATAATTTCATACAAAAAAGAAATAATGATTGTTCAACCATGTTTGTAGCAGCTTTATTTGTAATAGCCAGAACCTGGAAACAACCCAGATGTCCATCAACGAAGGAATGGATACAGAAATTGTGGTATTTTTATACAATGGAATACTACTCAGCAATCAAAAACAAGAAATTGTGAAATTTGCAGGCAAATGGTAGGATCTAGAAAAGATCTTTCTGAGTGAGGTATCCCAGAAGGAGAAAGACACACATGGTATATACTCACTTATATAGACTTAAAAACATAATGAAATCTATACACCTAAAGAAGATAAACAAGAAAGAAGACAGGAGTAAGATGATTGATCAATCCTCACTTAGAAAGACAAATGGGAGGTGCATTGGATGTAGGAGAAAACAAGTAACAGGACAGGAGCCTACCACAGAGAACCTCTGAAAGACTACTTAGCAGTGTATCAAAGCAGATACTAAGACTCATAACCAAACCTTTAGCAGAGTGCAGGGAATCATATGAAAGAAGGGGGAGTTAGTATGACATGGAAAGGATAGGAACTCCACAAGGACCAAATATATCTGGGCACAGGGGTCTTTTCTGAGACTGACACTCCACCAAGGACCATGTATGGATATAACCTAGAACTTCTGCTCAGATGTGGCCCGTGGTAGCTCAGTAACCAATTGGTTTTCTTAGTAAGGGGAACAGGGACTATTTCTGACAGGAACTCAATGGCAGGCTCTTTGACCTCCCTACCCCCCC
>NW_026591328.1:0-1067 GCF_907164565.1 Psammomys obesus | reverse complement strand
AATGGTTTTTGTGCCTTTTGCTTTTTAAAATTTATTTTACTTTTTTTTTAAATTTTATTTTTTTCTTATCAGTTATATTTTATTAACTCTGTATCCCAGCTGTATCCCGCTCCCTCAGTCCCACCCAATCCCACCCTCCCTCCCTCATCTCCACCCTGCCCCTTTCCAAGTCCACTGATGGGGGGGACCTTCTCCCCATTCATCTGATCCAAGTAATCCAATTAAAAAATGGGGAACAGAGCTAAACAGAGAATTCTCGACAGAGGAATATCGAATGGCAGAGAAACACTTAAAGAAATGCTCATCTTCATTAGCCATCAGGGAAATGCAAATCAAAATGACCCTGAGATATCACCTTACACCCATCAGAATGGCCAAGATGAAAAACTCAAGTGACAACACATGCTGGAGATGTTGTGGAGAAAGGGGAACCCTCCTCCACTGCTGGTGGGAATGTAAACTGTTACAACCACTATGGAAATCTATCTGGCACTTTCTAAGACAACTAGGAATAGTGCTTCCTCAAGACCCAGCTATACCACTGCTAGGTATATACCCAAAGTTTGCTCAAGTACACAAAAGGGATACTTGCTCAACCATGTTTATAGCAGCTTTATTTGTAATAACTAGAACCTGGAAACAACCCAGATGTCCATCAATGGAGGAATGGATACAGAAATTGTGGTATTTTACTTTTTTGAGAGTATAATAAAATTATGTAATTTCCACTAGTCGTTTCTCTGCCTAAACTTTCCCAAATATCTCTCCTTGCTCTCCTTCCAATTCATAGCTTTTACTTTTATTAATTGTTGTTCTATGTACATATGTATCTGTATGTACAGATTTATATTTCTAAAATGATATTTTTATTTTCAGTAGCATCATAGTTTCAATACTGCCAGAAATTCATTCATTTAAAATGAAGAATATACATCTGCAGTAATCAGAGGTATAGGATTCAGGCACCTTATCTGTCTCTACAGACAAAACATATATGTAATATACCCAGATACCTGCGAGAAAAAAAAAAAGCACTTGTACAGGTAATGTAGAGACAATAAACCTAA
>NW_026591327.1:0-10849 GCF_907164565.1 Psammomys obesus | reverse complement strand
GGCTAAGAGCCGATGGGTGCCTTTTTTTTTTTTTTTTTTTTTTTTTTAAATAAGGATTGGTGGCAGAGGCCTGTGGTTGGCCCCTGCGGGCTAGGAAGAGTCACTGAGCATGCCACGTTCTTGAAAACCCTGGCGCGCGGGTTTCTTTGGGTGCTGCGCTGCTGACTCCGCCTTTCCTGCCCCAAGGCTGATGGCAGCTCCTGTTTCCTCTGAAAGTAATATCCTGTTATGTCAGTCTTTTTTCCCAACCGGCTCCCCTTAACCTCCCCACTGTCTTTTAACTTGGAGAGTCTTTCCAGAGCTTCTCAGCTTCTCACTGGGGGCCTTTAATGCTCCAAACTCATATGTTGGCAAATGACATTAGGGGTCTCTTGCGGGGGGGGGGGGGGGGGGGGGGGGATGGGTTAAGTTTTAGAAAGGAGACTATATTCTCCTGCTTTAGATAGCATTGAAAATAGCGCAAGAAAGGGTTTAGCCATCAACTTGGGCGGCTGCCTTTGGTACCTAAGATCTGGTAACTAAAAATTTCATGGACCTGGAAAAGACATCACCAGCTGCTTTGAAAATGGTAATGAATGGAGGAAGACACACGGGCATTTGCTGATCATTGTGATTAACGATAACTTCCTGCACGCATGAGTGATTATTTCAGCACTGTCTCTTAAATTGGCTCCCATGGCCCTCCGGTTTAAATTTGACATTTCAACCTCTCTGAAGTTAAGGAGTAAAGTAGGACGTGATTATGAAATCCATGCTCCAAAAAAAATTTTTTTTTTATTTTTTATTACAATTTACTCACTTTGTATCCCGGCTGTATCCCTCTCTCCTTCATCTCCTCCCAGTCCCACCCTCTCTTTCTCCCACCCTCTTGCCACTCACCTAGTCCACTGATAGGGGAGGTCCTCCCCTACTCTCTGATCTAGCCTATCCGGTCTCATCAGGAGTGGCTGCATTGTCTTCCTCTGTGGCCTGGTAAAGGCTGCTTCCCCCTGAAAGGGAGGTGACCATAAAGCCAGCCACTGTCAGAGACAGTCCCTGTTCCCCTTACTAGGAGACCCACTTGGAGACTGAGCCTCCATGGGCTACATCTCAACAGGGGTTTTAAGTCCTCTCCATGCATGGTCCTTGGTTGGAACATCGGTCTCTGCAGGGGCCCCTGTGCCCAGATTTTTTGGCTCTGTTGCTCTCCTTGTGGAGCTCTTGTCCCCTCCAGGTCTTTCTGTCTCCCACTTCTTCCATGATTCCCCTCACTCTGCCCAAGGTTTGGCTGTGAGACTCAGCATCTGCTTCCATACCCTGCTGGGTTCCGAAACGTTTCTTACCCTTTGTTCAAAATACACACGCATGCACTCGTGCGTGCACACTTAATTCTTCATTGTTAGTTTTGTGTATGTGTCTGTGCATGATGTGTGAGCACACTTGCATGCACCACATGTGAAGGTCAGAGAATAACTTTGTGGTCTTGGTTGTCTCCTTCCACCTTTGCATCACATGAGTTCTTGGTCTTCTATTCAGGTTGCTGGCCTTGGACTGAATAGTACCTTTATCTGCCCAGCCATCTCACTGTCCACCCCTGATTGCTTCTGGTTTTGTTTTGTTTTTTGTTTGTTTATTTGTTTTTTTTTTCAGGTTTCAGTATTTATTTTTACAACATCTTTGTAGAGAATACTGTAGGGCCAAAGTGAGTTTATGATCTTTAGTCTCTCAAATATGTTTGGTCTTAAGCCCAGTTCATGAGTTTTGATTGCAAGAGCTGTTATTTTATAGTGACATTTCTTATTACTTAGGAGAATGATTGCGATGTTATTAAAAATGAAGTAGTAGAGTTCTGCTACTTGCAATAAGTGGGAAAACCCAAGATTAGATGACTGACCCTTGATCCTCCACTGAAATCTAAAGTCACCAGCTGGTAATTGCCTATGATTTAATAGCCTTTCCTCCATCTGGTAGACCCAAGTATCTGTCTAATGGCTGTGCCTGTACATCTTTAGTTTTGTATCTAAACTTATGAAAAGTACATCAAATCTTGTCTACCAGTAGAAAATCTTCAACATGACCATTTTCAATGTTTCTAATGACACAAGAACTTTTTTTTTCAGGTAAAAGCAGCTTTATGTGTGTGTGTGTGTGTGTGTGTGTGTGTGTGTGTGTGACAACTGTGACAAGTTCTAGTAGAATAAACTAGTGTTGAGCATGAACTCTGAAGTTGCAGAAACCCATAAAGAGGGACACTGATAGGATATTTGGATCATGACACATGTTTCCACCTTACTGGGTGATCCTGGCAACCGGAAGCCGAAAGATAGGTCACAGCAATAGGGCTAGCCAGTGGTCACTAATGTCTCACTATTATCAGGTACAAGGAAGGTGTAGTCGAAGAAGGAAAATGGGCTACAGCTTATGAGCCTTATTGCCCCCCCCCACACCCATCCAGAACCAGCCTTCGTAGAGCCTCATACTCCACAATGGATTGAGGTGAAACCTTTTCTTTCTTTTTCTTGGTTTCCAATCAATTATATTTTATTCTACAACCATGTCCAGTACCAAGGAAGAGTACAGAGAATGCACAGGCTTTGAATTCCAGTTTGAGAAGGATTGGAGCCAAGTGAAGAAATATGTCCCCGTGCTGACGGCTTGAATACCAATGTAGTATTCAAAGATGGGGTTTGGGAAACAGATTGGCTCGTGAGAGCTCTAACCTAATCCATGGATTAGTTCATTGATGGATTCATAATTTGAAGGCAGTAGTGGAAGGTGGTGGATCTGATTGGAAGAACTGATACAGTATCAAGTATCAGGTCTTGCCACTTTTCTGTTCTCTCACTCTGTTTGCATCCTGGATATCATAAAGAAGCCCTATCCTGCCATGCCCATTATCCTCTAAGTTGACTTTCCTTCTTTAGTGAGATATTTGTATTTATTCTTTTATAAATTCACGCAATGTATTTTGATCATATTTACTCCCCCTACTTAACTCCTATCCAGATCCACCTCCCACATCCTTGCATCCTCTGATTTTCTTTTTAATTGTTATGGAGATATATATATATATATATATATAGATAGATAGATAGATAGATATAGATATAGATATAGATATAGATAGATAGATATGCATTACTGATTCCACTTGTATGTATGTATTATTTAGGGCTGACCACTTGGTATGGGATAACCAGCCAGGACTCGGGAAAACTAAGTCTCCCTCTCCCAAGAACTCATTAGTTGCCTGTAATTCTTCATCTAAGGGCAAAGCCTTGTGAGATTTCCCCTATCCACACTGGCTTGTCAACTGGTGTTGTTATTGTTCAGGTCTTATTTATATTCCACACATTGTTGAGATTTCATGCATGTGGCTTCCCTGTAATAAATATATAAAAGAAATAATCTTGTACCAGAAAACCTATTCCTCTGCCTCTAAATACCTTTCCACCTTATCTTCCATAGTGTTTCCTTAAGGTTGGGTATAAGGAGTTATGTCATAGATTTGTCATTTGGAGCTGGGCATACCACTGTAAGTTGTTCTTAGCATTTCAGTCAGTTACGGTTTTCTGTAATGCTCATCATATGCTGCAAAAAGAAGCTTCCTTGATGAAATATGAGAGTGGCACTTATCTGTAGGTATAAGGAAAAGTATTTACTATGCACTAGGAACTACACTGGTTGAGAAGAGTGGTGGCAGTAGGTTTCCTCTAGATTCCAAGACCACAGAGTGGGAGAAAATCTTTTCTAATACTAATAGAGTATTTTTTTTTATCCAGAATATATAAAGGACTCAAAATAAAGAGTCAAGAAAATAATTCAATTACCATAGAGTTCTCAAATAAAAATGTCTAAGAAAGATCTCAAAAAATATACAACATTCTTGGGGAGACACAATTAAAACTGCTTTGACATTCCATGATACCTCTATTAGAATGGCTAAGATCAAGAAAACTGTTGACGATAAATGCTGGCAACTAGGGTGTAGGGAAAGGAACACCCTCATTCACTGTGAGTGGATTGCAAACTGGTGCAGATACTCAAAATCAGTATGAAGACTTCTCAAAAATCTAAGGATCGATCTACTGTGTGTAGATATATTATTCCTTGATACATGCCTAAAGAACTGAATATCCTACTTCATAGATACTTGCTCCAGATATGTTTAGTACTATTGTATTCACAGTAGCTAGAAAATGGAAACAGATTTCCTTCAGCTGATGAATAGATAATGAAAATGTGGTTGGATTTTATTGAGTGGATTTTTGAGGTGGATTACACAGTTGGATTTTATTGAGCTTGTAAAGGAGAATGAAATCATGACATTTTTAGGTAAGTGGATGGAACTAGAAAATATCATACAGAATGTGGTAACTCAGTCCTGAAAGACTGCATGTTTTCTCTTATTTGTGGCTCTTGGCTCTAAATCTTTACTTGTGAGTATATAACCTGGAGTAGCCACAGACACCAGGAAAGTAGGATAATATATGAGCTGCAAAAATTAAATATGCTCACCAGTGTAAATGCAGAATTTAAAAAGTGTTGGAGGTATCAGTAGGAATTGGAGGCTTGATATTTAAAAGGTATTAGAAATAGAGAACCTTGCAGGTTTCAATTGCAGAATATATTTAGTGTAAAATACATGAAATTAAAAAGAGAATGATTGGTGCATCAGTCTCTGCACAGCCCCCAGGGCCCAGGTATTTTTATTTTTATTTTTTGCTTTGTTGGCACAGAGGAAGATGATGTAGCCAGTTCTGATGAGACCTGGTAGGCTAGGGTCAGATAGGAGAGAAGGACCTCCCCTATCAGTGGACTAGGAGAGGAACATAGAGGGAGAAGAAAAAGGGAGGGTGGGATTGGGAGGAGATGAGGGAGGGGGCCACAGCAGGGATATAAAGTGAATAAATTGTAATAAATAATAATTATTAATTTTTAAATGTGATAAATAAAAAAGAGAATGAGTGAAAAAAATTTTTAAAAATCTTAAAAAACTAAGTGCAAGACAGTACTGTGGAGGGAAAAACAAAGTATGTGCATTTCCTGATGGACCTGGCTATACAAATATTAATGTTTATGACAGTCTCAACTGAAGAGCGGAAAGGTTCTCTAGTTCCGGGTGGTAAGAGCAGGCGATGAGGGTATTGGGAGGAGTTTCTCTAGAGCAATCCAGTAACACGCACGTTAAAAATTCATGCCACTGTTTGCTATCTTCATCATTGTTCCCTCCCACTTCTCTGTTCCCAGAATAGGGCATGCTTAAGAGTGCTCGAAACTTAACAGTATTTCGCACTCTGTGTTAGTTAGAAGAAATCCAGCCTACTATGTGATGTTTCCTGGGTGGGCATCCTTAGCCAGAGAGCAAACTTCCAGTTTTAGTGAGTGGTGTCCCTTTTTCTTATTGGTAGAAATCCTAATAGTGAGTGAGTCCACCATCTTTTGAAAACATCGTTTGCGTAGTCGCTCTGGAGTGGTCACAGGCCAATGGCACCTGAGTCGGAGGTTCTCTCAGACTATTTTTTTTAACCTCATTTGCCAACCTCATTTCAACCTAGAATACTGAGGAATAGTTAAAAACAGGAGGTCAGAAGTCCAAAACTGGCTTGAGTTTACCAGTTATTGGCCAAGGGCGGGGGGGAGGAATCATTTCCTGGGCTTTTTAAGAATTTGTTTTATTTCTTAACTTGCAAAAAAATGGGAATGGAATGGCTGTGGCCCTTGATAATGTCCTGCAGATGAAATCAATGTACTAGGTGATTCTCACATGTAAAATGTTCAGTTAGTGACAGCCTACAATCATATGGCACTTCCCGGTGCTGTGCTTGTGGCTAGGGAAACAGAGATGAAGGTGAGGGTCCTTACTCCCAAGAGACCAGCAGGAGATACAAATAGAACTAGCTCATGCAGAAGAATAATGAAATAGAGTGGTGTTCCCAGCATGAGTCAGTTAAGTGGGAGTACAAGAATGGGGATATCCCTGAAGAAATGGAGTGGAAGGCATGCATTGGGTTGGGGAGACATCCTGGGGTGGTGGCATTTGAGAGGATTCAAGGACTGTAAGTTGTAAGGTGATCCACTGACCAGAAAAAGGGAGGACTTTTCATGCGGCAGAGTACATTCTGGGAAGGTCGAACTGTCTGGAATGGCCAACAGCAGCAGTTCTTTGTGACAAGCTGGGGGAAAGGAGTCTTGTATTTTTGCTCTAGTGTCGAGAAACAACACATTTTGAGTCAGAGAACAGCAGCATGATGAAATTTGCATCTTACAATAACCGTGCATAAAACAGGGTGAAAGAATGGAATGGATAGACATTCCGCGGGCATAGTGCTGACTCAGAAGTCCTAGGCTGGGCCCTGTCTGTGTAGATGGAAAGGGAAAAGAAGTGCTGAGAAAGAAATAATGGAGAGAACATGAAGGCTTAAATGAGAGAGATGATAACTTCTCAAATTAGGCCACTTGGTAGAATTAGTGCTGGTTGCTGGCACAGAGACCACTGTGTAGAAATGGAAAGAAGGAAGATTGAGTTTTTGTTAGGGGTTGTTGGTTGGATCCTTGTATCTGATGCTAATTACTGGCCCTCAAGATCTGGTTTTCAGCCCTAACCTTGTTGTGTAAGCCTACCTAAGACAGGGCAGAATGGGGTAGGTGTGGCTAAGGTTCCCGGTCTTTGGGTTCAGAAGAATCACAGGAAAGAGAGAGGCTGGGAAAGAGGAAGATGCCACAGTGGGTTAGGATGGAGAAGGAACCATGTGGGCCAGGAGGAAGAACTCTGAGGATGGCGTGGATGGAAAGAGACCCAGCTGAAGGAGAAACGAGTATTTATAGAATTATGGATGGGAGATAGGTCCAATAGGAATGGTTAAGGTGGACATGCTGGGAAGTGGATGGTGAAGTTATTGAGGTAACTGGAAGTGCCTGCCCAGCCCAAAGTAACTGTGTAGACAATTACAAAACCTTAAGACTTGTCTGTGTCTTATTAATTGTGATAGCTGGTTGAATGATACCACCGAAATAATCACAGGGCAAGTAATAAACATTAGTTAGCCCAAAACTACTTTATTTCCAACAAGTTTTAGCTGTACTGAATTTGAAGAGTCTATGGGACTTTTATATACAGTTTCAGAGGGAGGGCCAATGTAGCTAAGTAGCAAAGGGCTCACTTTGAGGGGACAAAAGCAGAGAGGGGGAGACAGAAATGATGCTATGGATCTCATAATCTGTAGAGGTGTTTCGTTTTGGAAGTCATTAGCATAGAGCTGGCGGTGGCAGTGTGGAAGTATATGAAATCACCTAGATAAACTGTATCGTAAGACAGCTAAGTTGGAGCTTTGGGTATACGCAGTAGTATTTGATCTGTGGGCGTAGAGGCAGAGGTGCTGTCAGGAAGGTTTAGCGAGGAGAGTGTCTTCTTGAGGAATTTTTCAGTGATTCCTCAAGAAATAGAAGGAAGAGGATGGTCCCTTGTGATGGGAAGAAGTTGAATGTGAACAGAAAGCTGAAAGCAAGGGAAGTAAACTGACTTGAAATAGAAGGGATATAAGGTGGCCAAAAGTCGGAGAGGGCTAGGAGGTTGGCTGTGCTTCTTGGTAAGAAGACAGAGAGCCAGAGTGGTTAAGACCATATGGTGCTGGGTGGGCCTGAGGAGGAGAGCAGCATGCTCCGAGAACAGATCCTATGACAGAAGGTGTCCAGTGCAAGTCCAAGGCCGTGGTTCCCAGTGCACAGGAGCAGAAGAAGCTGTTTCCCGCTTGGCTTGCTGTTCGTGGAGAGCAGGCGATTTCTCATCTACTGCTCTCAGCGTTGGCCTGCTCCAGCGCAGCGTCACAGTGAAGCTTCCTGCTTCTTTCCTCTGTACCGCTGACCCGGAGGTTTCATGTAACTTCCTCGTTCTTAAAACTGGGCCAACCCTACCAAGAGTACACACACTGACCTGTCCTTCCAGATTCCCATCGAAGCAACTAGCCTGCCGTATAAGCTCTGGGCTACTCCGGTACTACTCAATCTCATCAGCATATTCACTGAGAAAGTAGAAGGAAACTGGGATAGGTATCATGCCTTGGTTCTCAAATAGCATTAACTAGATGGCCCAGTTAATAGGAATGCCCCCAAAATATCATTTTCTTCTTCTTTGTTGATGACTCTTAAGATGACTTCATTCCTAACTCCTAAGCTGCCCTAACCTCAAATAAGATTTAGTTGCGACAATTTAACCAAGGAAAGTCCTGGAATCCATGCCATTTCCAGAGAAAGGCGCTGTGGTGGCTTGTTTACAGTGCCTCTGCACAGCGCCTTGTAAACCGCATGCTGCTGTGTGTTTACTTCAGCAGTCTATGTCTAATGAAAGAGGCTTTCTCTGTGCCTTGGGAAATTTCCTTCAGCCACGAGCCTCAGTTCCCTTATCCATGAAAACAGGAGGCCAGGCTAAATGATCCGTACATCCTCTGTAGTTCTCAGCTACAAGAGGCTACAGTCATAGACATGGCCTAATCTCTTTAGGAGGCTTTAAATGATAAATTGAATTTAAAAAAAAAAATCTAGGATCTGTGTCACCATGCTCTGATTGCTGCTGGCACTAAGCCAGTGGACAGTTTTATATTATTGTGGTTCTTCTTATACTTTTTAAAGCACAGTTCTAGAGAGTGAAGCTTAGGGCCTTTTGTATGCTGGGCAAACACTACATCTCCCAGCCCATTTTGTATTTGGAGATAGGATCTCAACTGTAGCACACACAAGTCTTGAACTTGCCATCTTCCTGCCTTGGCCTCCCAAATATCTTTTAGTCTCTTAGTACTCTCCTCTGTATCACCCACACAAATCTTACATGAATCAGCAAGTGTAATATATAGACTGGAGCTTTCCAAAATAGTTAGGAAAATGTGGTGGATGACTGTTTTGTAGCTTAAGTCACTTAAAATTAGCATATATGACTACATAGGCTTCTGTTTGTTTGTTTGTAGGGGTCGTCTTGTTTTTTTTATTGTTTTTAGTTTTTCAAGACAGGGTTTCTCTATGTAGCCCTAGGTATCCTGTCCTTTGTAGACCAGGTTGGCCTCAAACTCATAGATTCACTTGCCTCTGCCTCCCAAGTGCTGGAATTAAAAGCATGCACCACCATCATCTGGCTGAGTATAAGTTTTTTAATGATGTCTGTGGGCAACTAAAACCTCCCATTCTAGGAAGGAAATGGATTAAAGGTATCATGTGTTTAGCATGTAATATTGGTGGCCTAAGCTCTTTGCTGATTTGCCTAATGCCTTAGGACCAAGGCTATCCAACAAAAATAATGTGGTAGCCATACAGATAGGATTTGAAGCAGTCTAGTTGTTGTTAAGTGTTATCAGTTTAAAGCAGTAAGAGAAGCAAATACAATTCACTTTTATTTTTTATTGTTCAATACATAAAAATATTTTAGCATGAATTATAAAATAACACATACATAGAATACAATTAAAAATAAAATATCCATATTTATAGTTAAATGCATATTGTATATTCCACTTACTATTTGCTTGATTTACTATATAAAAACAATATAAAATACAGTTCTATAAAATTTAAATATATATGGATATATAGGTAGAATACAAATGATTTGTATGAACATAAGATAAATATTTATTAATGAGGTATTTTGCTGGGTTTGGGTCTTTTTGTTTTGTTTTGTTTTGTTATCTTGCATTTTTGAAAGCACCTATGAGTTTTACACAGACAGTGCATCTAAATACCAACTAGCTATATTTCCAATGTTTATTTCCCACATGTGGCCTGTGGCTGCTACATTAGACACTCTTACATGATAAGGTTAGTTTATCATAGATTATTCTTTCATTAAAAAATTTTAGACTTGGTTTTTATTCTTTAAAGTAACATTTAGAAGAGTCTTCCAAGTTTTACATTTGAGGACCAATTGAAATGCAATTTAAGAGTAACATTTAGCCCCGTGGGATGTAAAGTAAATAAACTGAAATTAAATAATTAAATAAATAAATGTAGAAGCAATGAAAACAAAAAATAACATTTAGCTCAGTCATTTAATAATCCCATGCTGATATTTGAAGGGTTGTATTTTCTTACAGAATTTTTTCAGACATTTGTCTTTCTTGCTTTTTCATTCATCACCTTCACACTTCATCTTTTCAGGTTAATGTTCTAGAGAAAACACCACCATAAACACAGATTAAAATCTGTATGCCACACTTGAATTAGCATTTGAAAGTCATAAACTGATTAAATTTATACAGCAAATTCGCCCCCTCTCTTTTTCTTCAGCAATTACTTTTCTCCTCAGAAAAGGTCAACTATTTGCCCTTTTACTGTTTCTAGTATCACAATCAACTGATACACCATTTTCTATGACTCATACTTACAGATTTCCTTCATGTTTATTGTCTGCAAATGTCAGCCTCCTGGTATGGCTGCTATGTTTGCTGTAATAGAAAATTTACCTAGGACCTTCCTTTGAAAGCAACGCTTTAGCAAACGAAGAGGAACGACACCCAAATAGACCAGACCCCTTGTGAGGATTTGAGTTTTATTTCTGCCTTTTCTCAGTGTGTGCCCCTGTGAATCTGACCTTTGGCCTCAACTTAGACAGTTATCGCCAATCTTGGAGTCCTGTTTCCTCATCGCAAAACAGAAGATGTTGTGTTTCCTATCTCTAGGCTTTCTCTGACACCCTTGTGTCAGCTAGCCTTGTCATTTTTACCGACATTTATATGGGTGAAGACATATAAATGTCAAGATATGAAAGGACACAAGTTTTTGGTATCATCATGGATGTACCAGCTTTTATTGACATTCAGAAACATTTAAGGAAGCACTATATATATATATATATATATATATATATATATATATATATATATAT
>NW_026591326.1:0-9763 GCF_907164565.1 Psammomys obesus | reverse complement strand
TATATATATATATATATATATATATATATATATATATATATATATATTGGTTTTGTAGAATCATTAATATTAATTATGCCTTGTATAGTAGTGCTTGAATTATTTTAATGAGGGAATAAAATGATTATTTTTAAATACACTAAAACCTTCATTAACATAAAATGCATCTCTAGCAGTGACTTGAATCCGTAAAATTTAATAAAAATTCAGCCATCTCTTAGCTGCTTTGAATAAGGTCAGAATTCTGTTTTCCTTATTTAAGGTTTTCTGACTTTTAAAATTAAGGCATGATCCTGCCTCACATTTACTTGTGAATTTGCAAAATGTCAAAACAACATTTTTAGGGGACATAAACCGAGAAATAGAATCTACTGAAATGTTCAAGTAGTCCTAACCTGATGATAATCTGAAGATTATCACCAAATCTAGGCAGAACTTTCATTTGTTTAGCCTGTGCAAAGATGGAAGGTTCGTTCAGTTTCCTGTTCTCAGTGGTACTCTCTCTCTCTCTCAAGCTTGTGAAGACACCATCTGATGAGCCAAGATTTTAAAATCATAAATGCAGTTAATTATGCTTGAAGAAATCGTCCCCTTTTTCACTGTTTCTGAAATTACTTTAATATTGATACTCAAAACACACTTCTAGTTATAAGAAATTATAAAATTCATTGTTGACATACAGGAGAGTGACCAAAGATAACGACTAGAATAAAAGAATTAAAAACAAACTCTACCAAAAGAATCGCAGACACTCAGTTAAGTTTTACCTTGATGCCTAAATTGTCTGATACTTTTTGTAATGCTTCCAGATCCAGGAGCCAGCATTCCACAACCAAGCTGGTTAATTTTCTCTGTCTCACAGGTCCTCACTTCAAGAAAAAAGGGCTTCATTCCACATGTCTGTATTAGGACTGACATTCATTCTGAAGTTACACTCCAGAGAAGTAGACTCAAAGTAGACTTACTTCAGATCATTTGGAAGCAAATAGTGGACCTAACTCACTGATCAAAAGTTAGGCACAGTTCATTATAAAATGATTGCCTAATGTGTAGATCTGGGCTTATGAAAGAAACTAATGTTCAAAATTGCTCATTTTTTCAGATGAGATGGAGCTACTAAATAAAAGAAAAATAGTACAAGGAAATGATATCATTAACTTGTCAGTTGGAAGCTGAAGCCAAGAGACATGTCAGCCACTTAGCCTTTGTGGCGGATGCTTAAGTGACTAACAGTTGCCAGCAAAGGAGCAATTAAAAGATACTCACTAATAGATACATTCCAAACAAATAACCCCAGTGTCCACCCCAGGTATATTCTGAGTAAATTTAAGGGACGAGAGGGAGACAGGGTCCTCAGCGACTCTGCCCTGCATCTCTCTGAGTTCATGTCTTTTTGTCACAATAATGCATAGCTGCTTATAGCTGGTTACACACACCACTCTATAACTCTATTGCAGAAAAAGTTGTTTATTTCTTTCCCCTCGTATACACACATACCCTTTGTTGGATCATAACTGCTAATTCTTCGAGACTTAGCCCAGACTCCAGCTCTGTTCCTTCTCTTCAATGTCCCTTTAGCACTGGACAGTTGCTCTTGTCTTTGCCCTGCATTTTCTGTCACAAATCACACTAGCTATTCCCCAGCTACAGGTCTCCTTTGCACTGATGCACAGCTTTTACGAAGTTTTTAATAGTAAAGAATGGTTCTGTGTTTCAGCAGTGCAAGAAATCATTGCTGCGAGGCCTACTGTTTACGTTCCTTGAAGAAAGAAAAAGTGATTGCCAAGTGTCTGGCAAGATAGTGATGATTGTAGCACAAATGCAGTCTCAGGAATGTTGGCATGTGAACCGATTCACATGATGGACTTGATGCCGTGTGGTCCAGAGGTGCTGGCGTTAGGCAGGAGTGGTCTTACCAAAGGCTACTCTGGCATGCTGCTTTGTTCCCACATGGCTAAAGTGTGTAGTCATGGGAAGAAAGGGGGCCCACTTCCCAAAGAGACCTAAACGATGATGTACACAATAGAACTGACTGACTCTAAGACAGTAACATTTTTATCTAGAATAAATATTTTTTAAAATAAATCAGAGAGGAAAGTTAACAATTTGTATCTGCAGTTCGAGGCACACTGCCTTAAGCTCAATACACACCCAAGAAACAGTACCTGTATCTCATGGACTTCATGTAACGGCAAAACTTGCCACTGACTGGAAGAGGAAAATGTACCACAGAAACTGCATGAAGGCTTCTGCAGGAAACATGACACGCTTAGAAAATATCATTCATGCAGAAGCTAGTTGCGTATTAACGTGTTTTTGTGGGTTGACAATACCAGTGTGGTGGAGGAATGCTCGGTCTTTCCTTTTTTCTTGAATGTTAGCTTAAGAACCTTAGACTATTTTTGTAGTTTATGTATAATTGAAGGTGCCACCAGCTAAGCTCACGGCCGTAAAGACTAATAGGAAAATGTTCTAGGCCAGAACAAGTGTCCATGACAGCGGAAGCCAGCCTGCTGGGAAGGAAGTTGACCTTCTCACGTCATGTTGTCAAGAAGAATCTAGCATCATGGTTCAAGGCAGCAAGGCTGGACTGACTCCTTCAGTGTGTAGCAATTAGTCAAATTTTGTGTCAGCATTCTGCGAACCTGAGACTGTTGTGGGGAGGAAACCAAAACCTTTCCTGTACATCCACACCATAAAGTGGTTCAAAGTAATTTTTAAACAAGCAGGCCAGTTAATGTCTATTACTCATTCATACTGGAGAAATCAAATTGAGAGCTCAATACAGAAAGTGTATCTAAAGAATAAAAATGGGGGAAATGATTGCACAGAACCTCAACACAAAATATGAAGAGAGTTCCTCTTCTGTATTTCTAGGTTCTCAGCTTCATGGGGTGGCTAGGGTTTTAGTGCCTGACCTTGGGCTGTGAGGCAAACATATTGCAATGTTATAAAGGTGCATTGGAAAATCTGGGGCGGAGAGAGGGGAGGTTAGGTTGGTTGTCTTAGTATCGTACAAATGGCAGGTGCTAACGAACCTCTGAGCAAAAAGGCATTCTTCCCTTTTACTTCTGTTTTAGACCAAGAACCCACTATTGGGTTCTTGATACTATTGACGGTTTTATTCTTTTATGGTGAAATATGTTTGCAGGAGAATTTAGAAACGTTCAGATATTTGGTCCTAACATGAGAATCTTCTGCTTCTCCAAAGTATGTTTTTATATCTGTCTTTATGAGTAATTGTATACTGTCTAATAATGTGACCACTAACCCCAGGAGGCTAGTGAGTATTTAATGTGGCCAGTCTCAAATGAAATTAATTTAATGTGTGGGTCAAATATACAGCACATTTTGGACTTAGTACAAAAATATAAATGTGAAATGTATCCTGGAAATTTTTATATGGATTACTCTTTCAAATTGTACTTTTAGAGATGTTAGGTTAAATAACAAATTTAAATATTACTATTACTTTTGACTTTTTTTTTTTTTTTTACTATGGCCGTTAGTAAGGCAAGCATTTCTCCCTCCTAAGACATGTCATCCACCCCATAATGGTTTTTAACTTGTGACTGTTAAACTCTCAGTTTAGGAAATAATAGAGCAAGATAGGATAGGTTAGGTCTAGAAATCCTAACATACTTATGAGTTGTCTTTGGTGTGTAGTTTTTGAACATGTATAGAAAGAAATGTAGCTGTTTTAACATACGCTATTCAGGTATACCTGCCTGGTTTACCTATTTGGTTACCTGTTGTTCCATGTTATGTTGGTTCACTAGAGATCCATTCCCAGAAAGTTTTTTTTTCTTGCATTTAGCCACAGTTCTTAGACTTTAATATGCTTAAAATCATATTAATCTGCAAATTTTATTGAAACTAAGGGTTTCCAGACCCTTTCCCAGAAATTCTAGTTCAGTATGGGAGGAGCCCCGGAATCTAGAGTTCACCCCTGAACAGCTTGGTGCAGTGCCTTGGCAATAGCCCTAGGGAGCACTGCCTTGGGGCGTATAATCTAGAACCGTCTAGAGAGAAAACATATAGGAGAGGCGGTTCACTTGGTGATATTTATTGTTGGTATACTGAGCTAAAATGGACATACATATGTATTGGTTTTCTTGAGAAGGATTTCTCTTTGTAGCCTTGGCTGTCCTGAACCTCACGTTATAGCTCAGGTTGGCCTCAAACTCACAGCTATGTTCCTGCCTCTGCCTCCCTGAGTGCTGCAATTAAAGGCAGGGATCTTGAACCAGACCAATGATTCATTGCAATGAATATTTGCAAGTGAAAATGTGCAGACAGAAAGGTGTATTGTGGGAAACACTGTGACATACTACAGCTTCCATGATGATATGTTTTCTTTGTTTCATTTTGTTTATTTGTGTATGTATGTGTGTGTTTTGTTTTTGTTTTTGTTTTTTACTTTGGGGGTAGGTTGTAAGGGCAGAGGATGGATACACAGGGATGGGGAGATGAGTGGGATTGGGGCGCATGATGTGAAACTCACAAAGAATTAATAAAAAGTGTTTTTAAAAGTAAACAGAAAAAGCATTTGTGACTTTAACATGCAATGTTAGTGCAGGTCCATATTCTGAACCCTGGCCTCATCACAGTTGGACCCATTTATTTGTTGCTGTTTATTTCTTTTCAAACAACTGTATGTTTTATAAAAAGATATTTATATAAAAAATTTGGAACATGCTTTGAAAATAAATTATATGATATTGGTATAAGTCAATGCTATATGGTATTATTTTATTATTTTAAGCTTTTTATAAATGACAACATGTTTGATATAGTCTCATGAAACCATCCTGCCTGTTCATTTCCTAAGCTTCATTTGGGGTATTCACTCTAGCATGAATCAGCCAAACCTTTTTTGACACCAGTACCTGGCATTATTGTAGAACAGTATTTGGCCCCTGTCATGAAACTAGATCTGGGATAGACTGAAAATGTTGTGTCAAATTAATGTATAGTTATAATATAATGTATAATTGTTGAATGCATTTCTTTTATTTCAGGTTTAATATAACATATCCTATCATGTATTTTCTCTGCCCCTTCTCAAAACACCAACAGTAGAAAAAAGAAGAAAACATGTCAGGACATAAATGGTAAGGAATTTGTTGCCTTTTTCTTCATTGGATGATGCTAAATGCAAATTGCATAGTTTGTGCTCAATAAATGAGGATGAAATGGGATAATCAAGAGACTTTAGCAGTAAATAACCAGCTATTCACTTTCCAATGTCAGTATGGTTTGGTTTAGTATCTCTGCTAAATGTGGAATAAAAAACAAGGAACAAAAGTATTACTAAAAAGTATTACTCATATCATTTGTACTTGCTAAGAAATTCATTTGGGTATAAATCTGCTCTTAAGAATCTAAGGATAATTTATTTTTTAACCACCAATTCATATAACCTAAGAACTTGATGTATTTTTACTACTATCTTGTTTATAACTTTTACCATTGGAAGTGGAGTACAGTGTTATTTAGGATATCTGAAGAACAATTATACAGTCATGTACTATTCAGCTTATTTGAATTGTAGATGCTACTTTGTGAACATTCAGAAGCCAGTCATAATTGGTTGTGTTACACATTAACTCTGTCATGCTTGTAACACATCTACCCAGCATCTAAGCCTCTTATAGAAGTTCTTTAATTGTTGTGTCTTAGCATGGTGAACCTGAACCCACCAAACAGCTGTCAAGTTTCACCTTCTTTAGTTTGTGTCATGAAAAAAAAATACAGTAGTTTTATTTTTATATGTTAAAAAAACTATGCAAAATATACTTTTAATCCTTTCCTTCTTATCAAGAAAAAATATCAGGCCCAAAGTTCTCTGTAATATTATGCTTTAAACTCCAGAAGATTTTTTGCATATCTTAAAATATAGTACGTTTTAAAAATAGTTAATAAAGGGCAAAGGTGTTTGATATACTTGAGCATTTTCATTGGGCATTTCATTTCATCCAACAGTTGTCAGACTGTTTTATTATAGTCGTTTCCTCTTGCTTCCTTATGGTCATGGGCTTCATTATGTTCATTGCTTCATTATGTCCATCTCATCACCTTCTCAGTGATGGCCATGTCCTGAGATGCTCAGTAGTTAGCCATTTGGAGCCTGGAAAGTCCCAAGATGTAGGCAGGCTCTTTCATTGCTTACCTTTACGGCTTTCTGCACATACGTTGCAAGATCTCATTTTTGTATTCTGTGTGACTTTGAGCAAGTTCTATAACATTTTGAAACCTCAGGTTCCCATTTGTTAAATGATGGTTGGGTACTAGATTTCCACAGCACTTCCAGCATTGTTAGTCCAAATGGAACTCTTTTTCTGTTGATCTATGATCACTGACACACACACCCTCCCCCCAAAAAAAGACAATGCAAAATCACCTAATACCTCATTCTTTAAAGTCCCATTTCCCTAAAATAATATCCTATTTGGGCTAGATTCTTCCAGTCTTTTAATGTTGAAAAGTCATCTTTTTCATACATGGTATATATACTTTTTCTTATTACCTCTAATATAAAACCAAAATAAATCTCTTAGCTAATAAAGAAAGATATGAAGTAAACCTCAGTAGTCTCATGTAATCCTATCCCTCACCAAAGATAAGTTTCATTGAGGACATTGTCAGACAGGTTTTCTGACTTTTTAAGACCAAGCGTGTAAATTGACATTGTAAGTAAGCATAATGAACTGACAAATGATGAGTATAAATCAATTTTGAGATATGGGGAATTTTGCTACAATATCACAAAGCAGCTCCTGCTTTGGAACATCAGCTTGGTACATCTAGTGCTGTGGTGGGCTAGGGTGAGAGGATATTTTGGGAACCCTATTTTGACCTTTGTAGCTGGAACTGAACCAAGTAGGATGTAAAGAGAGCAGAGAGGAGGGATGGAGCACCAACAGGAAACCTTTTAACAGTATTTGGGGAACTAGAATCACTGTTTTGGAATCCTATGTCACCCTCAATTGTCTCTCTAATTCTTCTTTACCTATTTTTACTTGCTTTTCATTACAGTCTTTCTAAAGGAATAGCTTTCTGTCTATACATTAAACACTTATATTAAAGAATTTGGTTTTTAACACCCAGAAATCTGTAACAGATTGTAGGATTTTTTTTCACTGTATTGTTCTAAGAACAATTAACACTAAACCTACACTATTAGCAAAGTTTAAAGTGCACAATTAGCATTGTTGAATATACGTCCAGTGGCAGCAGATCTCTAGAACTTACTCATTTCAGCATAACTGACACTGTGTGACTTGATAATCCATTCCCCACGTTTCCCTTCCCCCAGACTCTGCCACCATTCTTCTCCCTGACTCCAAGTCTGACAGTTTCAGATGCCTCTGTAGCAGATTTTAGACATGCTATTTTTCAGCCCCTTATCTACTCTCCTGCTGTCACTTCACTGTGGCATAATGGAGACGTGGACAGATGTGCTGCTGTCTGTTCTTATCTCTGACTGCCCTGAGCTAGCACTCACTTGCTTGGCCTCACTCTTTCCACGCCCAGAAGTAGTATGTCCAACCTATACATATACATTCTTGTTGATGTTGATGTTCAATTTCTTGATTTTCTTAAAAAGATTCATAATTTTCTCACTAACCTTCAAAATAGTGAAGTAAGTTAGAAAGAATTCATTGACTTTCATGGCATAAAGAATATTTGTATGTTTATCAATAATGTAAATGTACATTAGGGCATCCTGTCTAGCTAACCTACTTCATAGTGTACTCTCTCAATTGTTTTGACAGCCATGGGTAATATAGCTCTCTTCTGTTCTTAGCAGTTATTCCTGGGAGTTGCAGGACCGGTTTGCTCAAGATAAGTCAGTTGTCAATAAAATGCAACAGAAGTACTGGGAAACGAAGCAGGCCTTTATCAAAGCCACAGGGAAGAAGGAAGATGAGCATGTTGTGGCCTCGGATGCAGACCTGGATGCCAAGTTAGAGGTGAGTTCTTCAGAGCTCTTCCGCCCAGCCAGGACACCTTGCACATGGCCTTGGTGAAGATCAGCGAGGATCAGATCAACTGAAGCCCAGCATAGTTTGACTCTACCAATCTCACCAGCATGCCTCTCTTACTGTGTTTTCAAGTAGTAAGTTGGAATGCGTGGTGTGTGGTAAATTCAGGTTTAGTGTTTGTTGAAATATTAAGCACAATCAAAGATCTTTTCTTTACACTTGAGAAACCAGAATTGAACACTAAATCCAGGCAAATGTTTAGTTAACAACAAACAAAATTACCTGCAGAGTCTAGTAATACTGGTACTAAGCCATGGAAAATTGTAGTGTGAATTAAGCACCTATTTAGTTAAGCTAACTATGTAGCAAATGTATTACTACTCAGTTTATCTACTGAAATAGCATAGTGAATAGAAGGCCTGCTGCATCATTGTCTTGCTGAACATTTTGTCCTGTAGCTTTCATTACATTTTGAAAGCAAGCGGGAGTTCTGTGAGTGACAGGGCACCGAGAATAATAATATGGGTGGCAGTCAATAGGATCTCTTAAGTTTAATATGGCAGCTAAAGTTAATGAGCCAAACATTGATGAGACCATGATTAAAAGCTCAAGATTTCAAAGCCTTTTCTAGAAGGTTGCATTATAGCGAAGGGCTAAGGGGACGCACATGGTAGATGTCAGTTACACAGAAGGCCTTTTGGGTGGAAGAGGAGTGTGACTCATTCTATGACTCTGAGGGCAGAGGCAGTCCCAGGCAGAATGTTCTAAGGTTTGTTATGAGGGAGGGCTAGCCTTGGCAGAATGTTCTAAGGTTTGTTATGAGAGATGGGCTAGCCTTGAGACCATCGATACCTGCACAGTGGGGTCTGAGCTCCTCTTACCCCTGAAGCAAGAAGCCGTACTTGTTCTAGCTATTATGCGGGTTAAACTAGGTTTGATTCAAGTGATGGGTAACATTTATTGAGTGCTTGTCATGTCCTGGCAGCCCCCTTTCTGAAAGCTCCTGACACACCTGACCTCTGCCTTCCTCCTCTGGGCATTTTTCTTTTCTTTTCTACCCCTCATCTATTCCTCACACCACGTCGTTCCAGACCTTACGGCCTTTTCTCAGATCCCTGGGTACAACAGCTAGTTCAGGCTTGTCAAAGCAGTTTCCGTGGTCTGCCTGGATACTTTCCCCCTGTATCTTTCTTTGACTGACTCATTCTCATAGTTCTCACAGCCTAGAAGTAAAGTCCCTGGCTACCTACCCACAGAACAGCTGCTCTCTAACACGTGGCCTCGCTTCATTTTGCTTGGAGTACTCACTACTACAATAGAAACCCCTGTGGTGGGTAAAACAGTAAGTGGTGGGCTAGATCGCTGGATGCACCGTCCATGGAAGAACCGCAGGTGTTAGTTTGTTTACCCACCTCTTTGCCACTAGGAGGTCAAATTCCATGTTAGCCCTTAATCACCACTGTGTCCCCAGCCTGTCCCAGGCTCAGTTTCCAACTCAATGACTGTGTAAATAGTCACTATGTATTAGTACAAACAGTATCAGTTCTCAGCCCTTTCTGCCACTGGAAATCATGAAATAGCAGCTTGACGGGGTGCTGTTTCAGAAGAAGTTCTACCAGGGAACAGAGTACAGAGAGCAAATGTCTTTTTTTTTCCCCCTGATATTTGTATTGTAAATACAGTTTAATCAATTCTAAGTTGTATATGCTATTTTTTTATATCTCAGGTTTTTTTTTTTAATAAACAATCTGGTAAATATAAGCATTATCCAAAAA
>NW_026591325.1:0-3077 GCF_907164565.1 Psammomys obesus | reverse complement strand
CATGAAACTCTCCACAGCTGAAATCTAAGAGAGAGAGAGAGAGAGAGAGCACAGAAATAAAACAGCTAACCCCTCTAACACATGAAACTAAATGAAACCAACACTTGCACCTTCCACCACATACCACCCCCTCCTACACACACAGAAAGAGCAAATTTGAAGATGATATTTTTCTCTGTGGCCATACCACCCTGAATGTGCCTGATCTTGTCCAACATAATATTTTGATATAGACAAAGGGTAGACAACATAAAGAAGGAAAACATATAGCCACGGGCTTTTTCATTAAAAAACTAAACAAAACAAAAACAAGCAAAACCCATAAACACACAACGACAACTAAGACTAGCAGTGTGGTATTTTGACATATACGTTTTGATTTTTTGTCCACGGTTCGTGACTCATACCTGCCATACATCTTATTATTTAAGTGACCAGAATAATGTCAGAGTGCTTTGGGACTCAGAGAGCAAAATTTCTCTCTCTGACCTTCTGCCTTCCTTTTACCCACTTCTTTCTCTCCCCAAGGCAGGTCATAGAATCTAGACTCTCTCTTTCTTAAGCTGGGTCAAGGGAACTAAAAATACATGCTAACCTTCTTCCCTTCTTGCCTCAGAAACAGCCAGGAAAAAAGGCTCTGACCTGTCTCATCTCATATGAGAATATGAGAACACAAAACCTTCATTTCAGAAGGGGCCCTGACCCATGCCTGGAAGGAAGGAATGCTGTACTGGAGGGACCATGAAGAATCTGGACAGGTCTTGCTGGGTTTCCCCACTGAGCTCATTAGCATCAAATCAGATCCTTTCTGTCCAATAGAGTCTCTACATGATTATATGGGCTTTTATTCAGTCTCCAGAGAAACCAAAGGGCAGAGAGAAACTGGAGGCCTAAGCTTATAAAGGTTGGCGAGAAGTCATTCACCTAAAGGGAGGACATAATTCCCCTTCACGGAGACGGGTCTTGGTATCTAGTACCCTAGCAAACCTCACTTTTGTGTTTTCCTTCACCTGCTTGCTTATCTGTATGATTAAAACTATCCTTTACAATGATCCAGTAATCGGAAGCTTAGCATTATCCCTGAGTGGTGTTAGCCACAGTAGGAAATGGTTTTACCTCTAGAAGGGCATCTGTGGAAACCCTGATGTCTAGTGAGTTGGTCAGAATCTCAAATAGATATGTTGCTAGCATGTGGAATGAGGCCAGGTTTTGGGATGGAGTTCCTAGTTGTGGCACCAGATACCTCGTCTTGGTGAGGTCCTGTCAAAATTAAATTGAATTAGAGAGGACTCACCCTGTGGCCACTGCAGAAATGAATGCTTATTTTCTGGAAGTGAGAAATCTCACAAACTTTGCAATCACACACACACACACACACACACACACACAAATCTGCGCTATGTGCATGTAGCAGGAGACAGGGAGTTAAAATGTCCTTACTTATTTTTCTTATGTCCTCAGAACAAGTGTCCAGAATTTACATAAATGTATACTTTATTCATGGTGTGCGGCCAGGAGACAGCCATCGAGATGTCAAAACTTACAAGGAAGTGGAGCGGATTGATTCCAAGATGTTTTCATAATGGAGCCTGGGGTATGATACATTAAGAACCACCTCTGTGACTCCTGTCTGACAGATATTTCTGGAATAGATTCATACCAGATGCTCTTTGAAGCAGAAAATAATAGTGGCTGCACTTGTACCCATTCCAATTTATCTCCACAAATATTTGTCCTCTATTTGTGATCACTTGAAGAAGTTGCTATTGTATGTAGCCAGTAACCAGAACAATGCAGACCCAAATCCCAACCTTTTCTGTGGGTGACAGCTGAAGACCATTTTGGTTGTACCCTCAACATTTGTTTTTTGATGTTTCATGCTCAGAAGTAGAACAGGCTAAAGATCTAGTACCTCTTCTCCAGTTGTAACAATACTGTACTCAAAGTACTACTGAGGCCCATTAAAAACTGTCTGACGATCCAGCAAACTGAGAAATAGTACCACACTGAGCATGGCAATCTCTGTTGATTATCCAGATGGGTGAGGGGCGAGGAAAGCCTTGAGAAAGATAATGAGACTTCCTGTTGTGTCCCCCCAAACTTGAGACTGTCTTTGCTCTCCATTTCACCCACAGCATGACTAAATATTAAAAAAACAACAACAACCAAAGTTCCTGCCATGTTTTTCATAATACCATCAAAAAACACATTTTGTTTCTGCCCCCAAAACGGCTTAATGTTTTCCCAGCTATTGCATAACCTGTCACAAAGCCAAGCCGCCTGTTTCATGGTGTATCTGAGGGCTTGTTCCTGCCAGGCATGTGATGGACCCTACTCTCACATTGGGAACATACTAAAGAAAACGATAACGGTTTTTATCTGAGGTATCTCTGTGGCTTCATACTGGGCCAGAAACTCTTTTCTGACACTAAAGAACTCACTCTTTATCTGTCCTCATGTCTCTGATGTACCCTTATTTGCCAGCTCCTTTGGTTCACTTGGTTCTTACTCTCCCTCAAGGGAAACATCCAGAATGAAGCTGTATCACCTGGGCAGAAAGCAAAAAGAATCAAACAAGGACAAAACATCAAACCACAGAAACATCACCAGGTTCATGGCTAATTTTATCCCGGGAGTAAAAACAAAAACAAAAACGACCCTTAAAGCAAAATCAAACATAGTGGCGGAATGCTGAACTGTAGTTTGTCTAACCATTTAGCTGTTAGTCCATAATCTTTGCCTTCCACGCATGTGAAGGAAGTTCAGTAAAAACAACCATGGCTGAAAGAAAAACTCACTCTCTTGTTTAATACATCTTAGATTGTATCATTGTGGTCAGGGTTATTTCCAAACAATATAGTCTATAGTTCACGTTATACAGCACATGACTGAGCAAGCTCTTTCCCCTTTGATTTCTATTATTATTTTTTTTACAGTTTTATGATCAGATACACCTAAGAGACAGGAGTGTGTTATTTACGATTATACATTTATTTTCATTTATGTGCATTTTTGTTTGTGGAGAGACTGTGTGTGTGTGTGTGTGTGTGTGTGTGTGTGTGTGTGTGTGTGTGTGT
>NW_026591324.1:0-6445 GCF_907164565.1 Psammomys obesus | reverse complement strand
TCCACTTTACCTTGTCATTCTTTTGTTGACAGCAAAAAAAAAAAAAAAGTCAACATCATGACATCTCTACCCCAACAAATGTGCACTTCCAAATATACCCACTATGATTAGAGCAAATTGAATGTTCTAATTGACACCTGAATATGTACTATTTTCCTGCTTTGTAATTAAATTCTTCTACGTAATCCTTATTACACTAATAATTGACCAGAAGGGAAAAATTTCATCTGTCTGAGGAATAAAGAATTCCAAAAGAATCTAATTGAAACTCTGTGAAATTGCTGAGTATTCAGCCAGAAACTGTCTTGAAATGCAATTTCAGATTTGACTGCAAGGCCATCTACTTACAAGCACTGTTCAAAACATTTAATTCCAGTAAGTTTTGACTTTCCGCTACCAAAATTTATTTTATCAAATGGTGATCCAAACACCAGGTAAAAAGAAAAGTATAAAGTATTCTTTTACCAATTAAACACTTTGAAGAAGAGTTAGGAAAAACAATACTATGTAGATATTTGGGGAGTACTGTGTCCTGCTTTTGTTAGCCTGTGGCTATCTGAGGTACTATAGCACTGATCATCAGCAGAAATCCCAGAACAGTTTAGGGTTGTGAGTTTATCTAAAACTAAGACACGAGTGTTCAAAGTGTGAATTGAGATTTTCAGATATGCAGAGAGGACTGACAGATGAATGGATATTAGAAGAATAGGGAAGTCTAAGTTGGTTAAAGAATGAGAGCATATCAGCACTCACTGAATATTCTGCTGCACAGTGTGGCAGAGGAACAAACTGAAGGTTTTTAAAATTCCACAAGAAATTAGAGAGAAAATAATGAAGCTCAAGCAAATGGAAAACTCAGGGACAGTTTGGAGAAGGGCAGAAATCTAAGCCTGGTAGTAAAAGACATCCATTATGTGCCTTCACATAGCAGCAGAACACACATGCACACTATTGAATCACCAAGGGAGAACAGTGCCTCCCTGTAAGGTTTCCTGAGAGCAGGAAATGGCTTTGAATAAGATGGTACTCCACCAGGGACAGGATCAGAACATGAATCTGGCTGTGTTTTCTGTTATTACCAAGTAGAAGTGGTAACCAGAGAGCTACACAATGTTATATTCTGGTGCACTGGTGAACTGAAGAAAATGATAGGCAGGATTAAAAATGTACCCATATGTGAAGTTTAAATGGTTAAATTACACTTGTTTGTTAATAGTTAAATTTCTGTTTGCACATTTATATTTTGTAAACTGTCATTTTCTGAAGTGCGTTTGCTATAACAACAACCTTAGAAGTCTGGTATTTTATGCTGTGTGTAGGAGAGCATGTGCATTTAAGTGAGAAAGTGTTTTTCTTTTAATAACCACAGATATTCATTACCCTTTATTTTATTTAACTCGGGTTGTTATTAACACAGTTATATATATACAAATGAACATATTCCAAAATTAGTGTCTTATCCCTTTCATTTTATGTTTACAGTAGAGACAGCAACAATGTTTTTAATTAATTTAAAATTTCTGATTTTTTTTTGGTTTTGTTTTTCTGATTGTTTAAGACAGTGTTTCTCTGTGTAGTTTTAGTTGTCTTGAGCTCGCTTTGTAGACCACCCTGGCCTCAAACTCACAGTGATCCTCCTGCCTCTGCCTCCTTTGAATGCTGGGATTAAAGGAATGAACCACCATGTCTGGCTCATAATTATGTTTAAAACATATAAAATTAGTCCTACTTCATAACAGTTCATTTCTGGGATGTTTATTGTTACTGTATAGCTATTTTCTCTATTTAAAATAACGATGACACTGGCATTGTTGACAACTGTAGTTTTCTTTTTTAATTTTTTTTCACAATTTATTCATTATATATCCTGATTGAAGCCCCCTCCCTTAACCCCTCCAAGTCTCACCCTCTCTTCCTCTTCCCTCTTATTCCCTTTCCATAGTCCACTGAAAGGGGGAGTTCTCCTTCTTTGTCATCTGCCCATAACTTATCAAGTCTCATCAGGCCTGGGTAAAGTCGCATCACCAGGGGCAAGTGATCAAAGAGCAGACAACTGAGTTCATGACAGAGGCAGCACCTGCTCCCCTTGCTCGGGCACCCACATGGAGACTGAGCTGCCAACTGGCTACATCTGAGAGGTCTAGGTCCTCTCCATGCATGGCCTTTAGTTGGTTCCTCAGGACCAACCTGGGATTTGATTTTTTAGTTTTGTTGGTCTCCTTTTTGGGCTCCTGTTCTCTCCATGTCTTTCTATCCCCACTCCCCACTTCTTCCATAAGACTCCCTGCACACTGCCTTAAGTTTGGCTGCAAGTCTCAGTGTATTCTTAGATGCCCTGTTGGGTGCAGCCTTTCAGAGAATCCTCTATAGCAGGCTCCTAGATGTCACTGACTAGAGGAATGGATGCAGAAATTGTGGCATGTTTACACAATGGAATACTACTCAGTCATTAAAAACAAGGAAAT
The DNA here is from genome assembly GCF_907164565.1 of Psammomys obesus. NCBI lineage: Eukaryota > Metazoa > Chordata > Mammalia > Rodentia > Muridae > Psammomys > Psammomys obesus. Next base: position 3,980 of record NW_026591324.1, on the reverse strand, counting down.
CATGGAATTTCCAGAAAAATGGACGGAACTGGAGTGAGATATCCTGAGTGAGATAACCCAGAAACAGAAAGATATTCATGGTATACACTTACTTACAAGCAGGTATTAGCCATATAGTACAGAATAGCCATACTAAAATCTACAGTTCTAAAGAAGTAAATAACAAGGAGGACCCTAGGGAGGTTGCTTATATCTCATTAGAATGGTAAACAGGTTAAACACCAGAAGTGGTGGAATACAGAACAACTGGAGCTTAACATAATATATTTAGCTTCTATTTTCAAGTCCTTAGATCATATATTTATATATATTCAAATATATAAATATATAAAAATAATTTGAGTATAAAGATACAAGCATTATATTGTACGTAATGATACAGGCATTTTAACTCTAAAGTTCAGAGATATTTAATTTTTTATAGTCATTCTTCACTATATTTACAAATATATTACAAATATTACTTTCTGTATTTGGTAAAAACTGTCAATATAAAAATAAATTGAAAAAAAGCTTATTCAAGAAATTGATAAAATAAACATAAATAAATATATACACACTCATATAAAGCCAATGAGTTGGCTCAGTAGCTAATGGTTCTTGCTACTAAGACTGATGACCAGCATCCTATCCCCATGATACACATGGTGGGATGTGAGAACCCCTCCTGAAAATTTCTACAGACTTCCATGTGCTCCCATTCACATGTATGCAACCTAAGTTGAAAATGTAGTAAAAATGCATGGTAATTATCTTAATTTTTTTAATGCCTAAGAAGAAGAATTTAAGATTCTTAATTACTATGTGTACAGTTTTCTGACTACCTGTGTGCCTGCACAGCATGGCACCAGATCTCATTATAGATGGTTATGAGCTACCATGTGGTTGCTGGGCATTGAATCCCGACCTCTGGAAGAGCAGACAGTGCTATTAACCTCTGAACCATCTCTCTAGCCACAGACATCATGGCTTTTAAAAGTAACTGAAAACAAATTTTTGTTAAGTAAATACAAATTATGAGTGACCAGGACATCCTTCTTTTAGGTATGTTCAAGGCCTTGCCTTCATTCCAGGATCTATATGATATAAGACTCACTACCTATCCATCTTTATAAAGCATGATTTAGCTGACTATCAAATCAAAAAGTGTGTGGTGCCTAAAGTAAATGATGCAGTAACTTTATATTCCTGTCTAGTCTTATCTCCACATCCTTCACTAGTTATTCAGTGAAATATGGGGCAGAATCTCTAATCATGCAATGATTTTTTTTTTTATAGTTCAGAATATAGTGATTTTCCAAAAAAGAAAATACTATATTTTATTTAAGTCAAAGCATAGCAACAAAAGTTACAGTTGCATAAATTGTGTAAATTTTTTATTCCAAACACAAATTTATAGTTTAATATTGGATAAAATTTAAAATGAAAAAAATACGTAATGGTTAACATAAGATATGTTGATGGTAACAGATGCTAAAGAGTTTTTACTGTTAAATTAATTAGCTGTACATAAAGTGAAGGAGTTGTAATAAATAAATAAATAAATATTTAAAAAAAGAAACAATAATGGGAATTTGCTCTGAGATACTTGCAAGGATTCTGAGCAGGCATTTTTTAAAATTTTATTTTAGAGATAAAAATTGTCTTCATGGTAAAAATGTTAACAAGAATTACTCACTTTCACTTATCATTCAAACATAATTATGAGCTGGAGAATAAAGTTTCTGAGTTAAGTAAGATATTGGTTTCAAAATTATCAGCAGAAAGTGATATTGACATATTCAAAATTATGAAAATTTCATATTTGTTTAATAAATATTATCAGTTAAATCAAGGAGGGGTGTGTGGCATGTGTGTGTGTGTGTAATAAAAATCTCGTAGCTTGCCTGTAGTATAATTAGAAGAGTCCTTAGTAAGCACTCAGGAAGCCTGGGGCATGCTTATAAACCCAGTGTTAAGGAGATAGAGGCAGGAGAATAACACATTCCAGCTAATCCACCTAAACTGAACATCCTGTGTCTTACTTTAAAAATTAAAAAAAAAAAAAGTTAAAAAAGAAGAAGAAAATTGGTCTACTGCTTAGATTTTATTTTTCTTTTGTTGAAGTCCAAGTTTGGCTTTAATGAGAATTTAGAGTCATATTCTCCTTCATTTTGGGATTTCATGTTTTTCATTTTCTTTTCTCAAGGTCTTTTAAGTAAATGAATTCTAGTCAAAAGCATATACATATTCACACTACTAAAAGTTATTCTCTTTTCTTAAAATTATGAAAACATAGTTATACGCTGACTCTGGGTCTAATCTATGCAGAGATCTTATATCTTTTCATATTAACACAAAAATTTTATTACAAAACTGCCTTTCAAACTGAGCAAAAGATGGAAATAAGTATGATGCATGCCACGTGTTTGTTCAGTTCAATCAATTTAAACAAGTTAGCTTGGGCTAGAAATCAATTTACTTCAAACATTAGGTTGTTATTTGAAAATTTGAAAAATATCTCTACAGTGAACTGATTTGAATACATATGGACTTTCTTTTTAAACCTCAGTCAAGACTCTCAGAATCTCAGTGACAGGATAGAAAGTGGAACATCTATGCTGACTCCATGCTTCCATTATGCAAATGAGGTAATACATCTATTTATCCCTTCAGAATGTAACTGAAAACTGTAAAGAAATACAGCAACGTGGAATGTGCCTGGAAAATTTTTACAAAGCATTTTATGTCTGGTTATCAGACTCCACAAATTATAATCATGAAAGAAAGCCGAACAATTGGGGTGGGGGGCAGTTTACACAACGTTACAAAATAAAGCAAGAACGCACATCGCCATTTAGTCTGATAAAATGCTACTTCAATTTAGTTAAATCTAGAGCAAAACTTGTTTTAGCTTTCAGGTTTTGAAGGCACTGGTTACATTAATCAAATTTCTAGCTGTTTGGGTGTCTATATAATTTTGCATATTTCCTATCATACTTTTATACCAAAACATATGACTTCAGGGATTCTTCTCATAAATGCAAATTTTTTTTTATTCTAACTATTTCGTTTCATAGATAGAGTGGAGCTCCTGGATAAAATATATTTTATACGACTTATTTTCTCACACTTTTGTAGTTTAGGTTGCATTTACTTAAGCATAATACCATGTCAGAATTTTAGCTTGTATTTGATTCAAAGCCAAAAATCCTGTGTTTTTTTTTTTTGTCACTTTTTACACTTTAATGAAGTCTTATGAAGGAACAAAAGTAATCTGCCACATCTTCTACATTGCCATCTTGTTTGCCTGTTACAAATGCAGAAATGGAGGAGAAAGATGAGTAGAAAGACTTATGCAACCAGTAATATTGGGAATTTGGATTCTAGTAATAGATCTAAAGTGTTGTTAGCTAACGTATTTGTTCTGAACTGCTTTTATTCTGTCCTGGGATACTCTTCACAGGTTTTGGGTACAACTTCGAAGCAACACCAATTGCAAGTGATGCTCTCTCCTCCCACTCACTGATAGAGTTTATTCATTCTACATAGCAAGCCTGCCCATGTACTTTTCTATTCCAGGTGTCCTTTCAAAGAAATAAAGTGCTGCAGTCAATTTGCTGTCATGTGTTACATAAACCTGGTCTCCAAGAAAACCTTACTAGCTGATTGCCACTCAAGAGACTGGACACAGAATAACAGCATTTGGTGAAAAAAACTATGACACTTCCAAAGTGACATTGAACAATACATGCAACATAGGGAGGGGGTATATCTAGGTATTACTACTATTACGATGAGATCTTTTAGTGTCTATGGTTGAATAACTAAGAATAGAATAACCTAAAATTATATATTAAAAATCAGCCTTATTTAACCATCTAACTGAAACGTTGTATGTGCCTTATATTCTCCACAATTTATTTCCTCCCAAAAGATTTAGCATGTTTCAAAACACACACACACACACACACACACACACACACACACACACACACACA
>NW_026591323.1:6319-37480 GCF_907164565.1 Psammomys obesus | reverse complement strand
CACACACACACACACACACACACACACACACACACACACACACACACCCATGCTGGAATTGTTAGTCAGCCTAATTTAATCATTCCACATTTTAACCATAAATTAAGGCATCATGTTATAGTCCATAATTATATACAATTATCTTTTTTCAACTACAAATAGGGTGAAAAACTCAAATGAGTGTTACCTCATCCACAATACAGCATGGCGTATCTGGGTTGAGATCTTTTGATATAGAGTTAAGTTGTAAGTAGTACTTCAGCCGTTACAAAGCTGAATTCTAAAGACTGTCCCTCCAAGATAACTCAGTTATGTGGTACTGCTTACACTCATTATGCGTGTCATAATATCATTGTGGCTTTTCTTGGAGTGAACAGTCACAGAACGCAGCTGTTCTGTTATATCTTACTTGAGTCAATACATTTAGGGAACAAATTTGCTTTGTGTCTTAGTTTTAGTCATTGATAATTTTGAAAAATGAATGAAGTAGGACTAAAGCTGTTACTGATCCAAAGGAGCTTGCTGAAGAGATGAAAGACGGAGTTCCCAACAGAGGTGAGCATAATAAGGACTTTCCAACAAGGAACTATTAATATTGCTTACACTGAGAAACTTCAGTAATTTTGTTACTAAATTTATTTTGAGATAAACATTGAATTTTTAAAAATAATTATCTGAGCTTCTCATTCCTTTGCCTAGAAAATTTTAATTTAACGTACAGAATTTACAGAAATATTAGACACCATATTCTAAACATAATCAGGCATTAAATAAAATAAAATAAACACAATGGTTTTCCTTTTCTTCTTTCATTAAAACTTTGTTTAAAGAGAACAAAATATCCTAAGAGTGTAGGTCCCCATCACTTCATGCTGTACCAATGAGAATGTAACATACTAGTCCCTGTATGTATATCACTCAACATAGGGCTTCCATCATGTTACTTCTTCCTCAATCTACTTTCTCAAACGTGCCAACTCAGATATCTGACTTCAACTGAACCTTTCTGGGAAACACATTCTACAGAACTTCCCCAAATGGATTTATTGGGTACGATCCTCACTGTAGCACATATTAACAGTATATCAGCTAATTATTAATAATAATTATCTTAGTGTTTTGAAAGGAAAAATGATTACAAATTACTCTGATTCCAAAAGTAGAAAACATAAAACCAAAAACACAATACCTATGAAAAGCATTGATATAAAAATTATAAACAAAATATTAGCAAATCAGATCCAAAGCAAATATAAACATTATATTCACCACTCTCAAATGAGTGTTATCCCGACTTTGTAAGAAGTGTTCAGTATATACAAATTTGTGAACATACATTTCTCATCAACAAAATGACTAATGAAAATAATATGGATATACATGCAGAAAAAAAATGAATTCAATAAAAGGGTACACAGAGCTTAAACAGATGACTCAGTGGTTAGAAGAACTTATTGCTCCTACAGAGAACCCAGGCATTGTTTCCAGCACACACTGGTTGCTGTATATTTAGTTCCATGCATATCAGATGCTGTCTTAGAGTTTTATTGCTGTAAAGAGTCATGAATACCATGTCAACTCTTATAAAATAAAACGGATAATTGGGGCTGGCTTACAGTTTTAAAGATTTAGTCACTTATGATCACGAAGGGAAGCATAGCATCCTGTAGGCAGACATGGTACTATAGAAGGAGTTCAAAATTCTAAATCTTGGTTTGCAGGCAGCAAAAAGAAACATTATGCCACACTGGGTATAGCTTGATCATAGGAGACTTCAAAGCCCACCCCCATGCTGACATAGTTCCTCCAGTAAGACCATACCTACTCCAACAAGACCACACCATCTAACAGTGACACTTTCTATGGGCCAAGCAGTCAAACATGTGTCTATGGGGGCCATACCTATTCAAACCATCACAGATGTTGCTGTCTGTTTTCTGTGGGCACAGAATGCATACTTGGTAGAATCACAGACATTATGCTATACACACACACACACACACACACACATACACACACACACAAATATACACACAAACAATGAGTAAATGTTTTAAAATTTTATTTATTCATTCATTTATCACTTTATTCACTTTGTATCGCTGTTGCAGCCCCTTTCCTCATCTCCTCCTAGTCCCTCCACCCTCTCTCTTCTCTCCATATTCTCTTTTCCTAGTCCCCTGAGACGGAATTATCTCCCCCTCTTCTACTTGTCACTAGTCTATTAGGTCTCTTCATGGCTGGCTTCATCATCTTCCTATGTGAGTAAATGTTTTAAAAAACCAAACACAATATAGGAAATTCCTAAAGGTACATACAGAAAGATCATATACCATCATAATAAAGGTTAGATATGATAAAGACATAGCCAACACTTCTGTATAGAGAAAAACTGAAAATATTATTTCTAAGATTGTGACAAAATGTACACTTTTTTGTAGATCTTATATGATTTAGTACTGATATTATAGCTACAGTAACTAGTGTACAAAAAAGTAAATAGAATACAAGTTTATCTTTAAGGAAACCTTATAATTCCACCAAAAGACTATTATAAATAAATGAAATGAGTAAATCTGCAGAATATAAAGTGAAATATTCTTTAATATAGAATTAAAGAATAAATTAAATGTGTCCAATGAAGTGTATCTTGACAATTATACCTTATTGCTGAAAAAGTTCTGAAGAACCTAGAATAGAGACAATTTTTATGTTAATAGATTGTAAGAAGTAGCATTTTTAAAACTTTCATACAGCTTAAGTGACTTAGAATTTCCATCCAATGTAATCTTCAAGTACCAATCATAGAACTGGTTACAAACACACACACACACACACACATGCACACACACACACACACACACACACGAGAGAGAGAGAGAGAGAGAGAGAGAGAAAGAGAGACAGACAGAGCGACACAGAGACAGAGGTTTATGCTATGACAAAAAGAAAGGTGTTCTAAGATATTAATATATATTTATTATAGGTCTGAAGAATTTTCATAAATTCCAAGAGATTTAGAAAATAGTTTTGGAGGCTAGTAAGACTTTATCAGTGCATGTATCTCTCTCAATAACAGTGATAACAAGGTTTTAATAAACAATGGAATATCTTTTCCATAGCAGATTGAAAGCTAGATTAAAGTTCATGTGATCACTGAAAGGCAGTGAGAAAAAAGGATATTCCATGACTATCAATAAAATTCTTAATTTATAAATGAAGCAGAAATTATGAAAGCGCTAGGTCATAGATTTGGAGAATCCTACTAGTCTTTATTAAACAATTCAGTTTTTATTAGATTCTGGTGAGAATTTGGTAGAACCAGAAAGGCAAGGAGCAGTGAGTGGTACAGGAAGCCAATGTGCTCCTCTCAAACCCTGTAACAGATTCACAACTGTTGAGTCAATGTTTGTGGCCTAATGTCCAAGCTCAAATGGCACAGAATATTGACCTTGCTATTTGACTAGAACATGCATTTATAAAGCACAACATTATATCGCATGCTATTTACACTGCTACCCAGCAACCAATTACAGTTTCCAGTATTTATAGTTCCCATGACAGATGTTTTTTGCATATTTGTCTGGTCAAGGAAGACAGTTCCTCAAGAGTAACCCTCCCACGGACAACTTACATACTACACTTGATTAGTGCAAGATGGACGGGTTCTAACTTCAGAAATGTCTAAGTGGTAGTCTAAGACTAAAGCGACACTGACTCTCACTCATCCTCTCGTGCTCACACCACACTTTCTCCGTTTCTTCTGAATGCCCATTCCAACAGGATCAGGGCCTCACGGAGGTACATTTTAGTATTCTAGAGGAATCTGCTCTGTGCAGACTGAGTGTTTTCTCCTACAGTATCTCATTTCATGATATTGAAGCACAATTATTTATCAGTCCTTGGTATTTACAACTTATTTATTAATACATTTTTAATGATCCATATTCCCATTTAATGTTGAAAATATGGGTTCTATAATATGAAAAAAAAAATTTTCCTTTGTATATCACATTCCAGATAGAGACCGTTTGCTTCTTAGGAAACATTTAAATACATATTTAAAATAATAAGATGAACTGTTTAGTACATTTCTGTTTAAGACCTCATATTTGACCATATTGTGGTGAGGGGAAAATGATGGAAATTAAAATTTACTACTTTGTAAGAGAAATTATCTTATAATAATCTCTCTAACCTTTTTGAGTTTTTTCTTAATTCCAAGTTATAATCACACATAGTTTCTTTTAAAAATACCTTAGATATCTTATTGTACCTAAAACAATATGCACTCCAATGACAAAACTATTTAAATTGATTTTGGGTAAAAAATCATCTCAAATTAACCATGAGGACTTGTTTTTAATGATGCTTTCTTCTAGAGATGTAAGCTGTGCAGGGAAGTGGCTTTCCTTACAGTTCTTTACCATGGCTCACTTGTCTTTGTTTTCTGGTTGTACAAATTGGTAGTTACATGGAAAACAAAAGGCCATGTGAATATAAATAAATGTTTCTATCCAGCAATGTCTCCCTTTTAAAGCCATGTTGCACAGTCATTTGTTACCTTTTAATCATAAATAGATAACTTTTTTACTAAACATTGAGTTTCAGAGTTAAAACAATGGTTAGTGCCTAGCAGAAAACCAATAAATAGCTAATGAAGATTAAAGACACCCTGCTGTAAAGAGTTATGTACAAGCCTTAATGTTATCAGAGATTTTGCATTGGTACCAGGCTTAAAACATTGTTATGTATTCATTTCTGTACTACAATAGGTCACAAGTGCTAGTGGTTTCTGACAACGATTACCTGCTTGATTTTAAAAATAATTCGGAAGTTACTACAAGTTGTGTAGTGAGAATCAGTCTGCACACCAAGATGGTGACAAAATGGCACTGGAACAGACTGGGTGAGCATCAGGTACAGTCCCACAGAGGAGATAGATGACTATACAGTGGCTATGTGTATGTAACTTTAAGTTTCTCAAAACACAAAACAAAAATAAACAAAGAAAAAACTCATTGGTTTTTCTAGGTAAACTATCTCCATGATTTTCTTGGAGTCACTTAAATATCGAATAATTTATCAAATTCTTGAATTTCTTCCTTTAAGTTGTATTATATTTGAACACATTTTTTCTGCTAAATAGTATAATAGTATATGTGCTCTTGTTGATAACAAATTTAGAGGTAAGTAAGCCCATTTGCTGTAATTATTTAATGATATTAATCACAGTAATTGGGTAAAAAGAATCAGACACAAGCTATGATGTAGAGTGTGTTTTGTTTATAATAGGATTCTTTATCATCTCCCCATATTATAAATTCCTAAGTATTCTGAAAAATGTCAGTGGCACTCAGTGCTAAAGAAGTATATTCTATCTACTTGCTTCTCAATATTGACTCAAGAGAAGAAGTAGACTCCAAATAATCTACAGATAAGACATAAATTTTTGTTTGCTTGCATAAATCAAATATTATATTAAAGTTTGGTAAAAAAACACTTCTTGTCCAAAGAAATTGCTAAGTGGAATCTACATACATACAGATGAAAAATATTTTAACATGAAAATATAGATTTCTTCAGGTTGAATTCAACTTTAGGGCTCTCATTTATTGACTCTTTTTTTATTTTTAGGTGGATAAATGATACTATAAAGTATTATAACAGGCACAATAAAAAATGAAAGTTCATTCAGAGTAAGAAAGGATATCTAAAATTATTAATTTATGTATAAAATAATTAATTTAGCTTCATTAAATAACCCAAAGCATTTGAACTTAAACCAAGTGTCTTTGGTATTATTCAGTCAAGGTTGTTAAAACAAAGCAAAACAGAAGACCAACACATTCTTCAGAAACTCTGCTGAAACTTGACTTTTGTAATTTGTGTCCAAAGATTACCAACCATTGTTTCAGGAGACATGGATCAGCATTTCCTGCTTGTGTGGGACTCAGTTTTGGTTCCGAGTCCTGACTTTTGGTGGCTCACCTTGCTTGTTACCCAAACCTCAGGTGATATGGACTCACATATATGGCACACTTTTATCCAAAAATTTAAAAATATGTACAATACCTAATTTACTTGGTTTCATGTGAATAACAACTTGGTGAATAGAAAGTATTGAAATAAATTACAATTCAATATGGTTGAGGGAAACTCCACTTAATAAAAAGAAAATGTTATGAGAAAATAAAGTTTCATACATTAAATAATACAGCCATAACTGGCTCTTTTAAATGACACCCAGCAGGTCTGTAGGAGTGCATTCTAGAGTATAGTATTGATAATAATATCAAGGACAAAGAAACAATTAGGTTATGATTTAACTATCTTATTTTGATCAGATTTTACATTAGAAGTTCAGCTGAACATGCCTTTAGTTAGATACTGCTTTTTGTTAAGATTGCCTATGTTTAATTCTATTTTTTTAAATAACAAACCTTTGGCTTTCCTTTTAGATTTTAAACACTTTCAATACATCATTTTTACCCAGACTAACTTACATTTTAGGTAAGAAGGAAAAGAGAATTTATTTCCATTTTGTCACATTCTAATTCTCTCTGTTCTAGAAAATACATATGGTACATTCAGGGAAGCTCAGTTAGCATTTACTTACTAGCTGCTTAAGATGTATTAGTTATGTAAGCCATATTTCTCTTCTGGATCTAGGCTATCATATAGGGAAGGTTAACTTTCTAGTTCTATCATTTGCATGCAAATTGCATGGTGTCACTTTCTTTAACAGCTGAATAATACTTCAGTATGCAAATGTACCATCTTTTCATTATTCATTCTTCTGTTGAAGAGCATCTAGCTTATTTCCAGTTTCTGGCTGTTGAGACTAGAGAAGCATTGAATATGGTGGAGCAAGTGTGTCTCTGGTAGGATAAAACATCCTTTGGGTATATGTTGAAGAGTGGGATAGATGGATCTTGAAGTAAATGGATTTCCATCTTCCTGAGGAACTTACAAACTAGATTCCGTAAAGGGTGTACAAGTTTGCATATTTTAATTGAATTGTTTGTTTTCTTAATATCTATTTTTATTGCTTTATATACTTTGGACATTAGCCCTCTATAGTATATAGTCAGTTAAATATCTTTTCCTATTCTGTAGGCTCCTGCTTTGTCTAAATGACAGTGACCTTTGTCATGCAAAGCTTCTCAGTTTCATGAAGTTCCATTTATTAATTTCTTTTATCATTGTTTTTCTCAAAAAAGCCTTCTCCTGTGCCAATGAGTCCAAGGCTATTCAACAATTACTCTTCTATCAGGCTGAATAAAGTTGGTTTACTTTGTAGTCTTTGTTCCATTGCAAGTTCAGTTTTGTGCAGGGTGACAGGCATGAATCTATTTTAACTATTCTACCGTGCCGACATCCAGGTTCACTAACTCTATTTGTTGAAGATGCTGTCTGTTTTCCAGTATCCTTTAAATAATAATAATAGTAATAATAATAAAACAGTTGTAAGTGTGTGGATTTATGTGTGGGACATCAATTCAATTCCTTTCATCAATATATCTGTTTCTTTGTTTGCTTTTGTTGTTTTGCTAATACCATTCTGTATTTACAATTATAATTTGGTAGTACAACTTGAAATCAGAAATGGATATATCTCCAGCAATTCTTTTATTATTTTAGATTTAGATTTTTTTAGATATTCTAGGTTTTTGTGTCCATGTGAAGTTGAGTATTGCTCTTTCAAGATATGTGAGGAATTGTTTTAGAATTTTGATGGGGATTGCATTGAATCTGTTGAATGCTTTTTGTGGGATGGACATTTTTTACTATTAATCCTACTGATCCATGAGCATAGGTGATCCTTCCACTTTTGGATATCTTTTTTTTTAAAATTTTTTCATCAATTACTTGTTTGTTTGTTTATCATACAAGTTTTCCCTGCATGCATTTCTATGCACCATGTGTATGCAGTACCTGTGGAAATCAGGAGAGTGGAAGTCAGATCTTTGGAAGTAGAGGTAAGATGATTGTTACCTGTCAGGTGGGTGTTTGGAACTGAACTCCAGCCCTTTACAAACCAGAAAGTGCTCTTAACTAATGAGCCACCTCCTCAGTATCAGAAGGATACAATATTTAAAAGAGAGATGAAAGCTTTGCAAGCTATTATATTGACCTGACAGGGAAGGACCAGGATTATCAATAATTGAAGAAGTGTTCATTAGGGAAATGAAGTCATTAGATCCTGAGATAAACAAGAGCCATGTATTTTATTTTAGTCTGGAATGCACTAAGTGGTGAACTTGTATGTTTGGGAATTGCTCTGTAATTTAAAATGAACAACAACAACAAAACCCCCAATGTTTGTGGGAAAACAATGTAATTATGTGTTTTAATTACTATGGTTTCTTAATATAATTCGAAGAGTCTTTATCTGTAAGCAGCACATCCAGCCAGGCTACATGCAGGGTTTTATCACCTCAGACAGAGTATCAGACTGTAGGATTGATACAAAGAGAAGATGCCAAGAAGAGTGGTCATTGTGCGGTATGAGTGCATCTCTGATTTTTTTTTATTAATTACAGTTTATTCACTTTGTATCCCTCCTGTACCTCCCTCTCTCCTCCCCTCCCAAGCCCACCCTCCCTCTTCACCACCAGTGTCCCTCTCCCAGTCCACTGAAAAGGGAGATCCTCCTCCCCTTCCCTCTGACCCTAGTCTATCAGGTCTCATCAGGACTGGCTGCAATGTCTTCCTCTGTGGCCTGGTAAGGCTGCTACCCCCTCAAGGGTGAGGTGATCAAAGAGCAGGCCAATCAGTTACTGTCAGAGACAGTCCCTGTCCCCATTACTATGAAGGCCACTTGGACACTGAACTGCTATAGACTAAGTCTGTGCAGGGGTTCCAGGCCATCTCCATGAGTGGTCCTTGGCTGGAGTATTAGCATCAGAAATATCTTATCGATATTCAAGGTGATGTTTTTTTGTTTTATCTTAGTATTTGTTATTTTGCTGTATTTTATTATTATCTCTCAGAAACCTGCACTCTTCTAAAATGAGAGAGGAGAGGAGTGGATGTGGATGGAAGGGAAGGTGTGGAGGAACTGTGAGGAGAAAAGTCAGTAGAAAACATAATAAATATATTTTTAGCAAAAGAGGAAAAATAAGAATTTTAAAAGTTGACAGATAACGAAGAATTATTTTCTTTATGTAAGACTCACTAGCACAGTACAGTGACCACTTTTCTTGGCATCTTCTCTTTGTATCAAGTCCCATCATCCACTCTGTAGCAGAATGCATCTTACCCCCAAGAGCATTTAACACATGTATTTTTTATTTAAGAGTGTGACTTTTCTATGATAGAGGGCAGCTGAGGAATTCCAGTGTTTAAATCTACTCTATGTCTACATATAGTGGAGACAATTGCAGTTTGCTAATACTCTCAGTAATAACATAGTTCTGTATTTATAGACGGGTACTTTACTAACTATCTTGAAAATAGTTCATTCACAAAAATTACAAATTCATGGTATAAAAAGGTATTTAGGAAACAAGAGGTAAATTTTTCTGGGTACAGAGTGCTCTTTTTTTTTTTTTTTTTGACCTGTGGGTATCTCTGTGGCCATGGGAAATAAATAATGAGCCATTTGGAGATGGTATCAGCAAAGCTTTATTGTTTGTTTTCTATTTTTGACAGGCTACTTGTTTTTACATACACTGCTTATTTCTACAATTTTAAATTCATCATTTGATAGAAAATTTGCTGCATGTATTACCAGATGGTAAATAAGTAGAAGTCTCTGAAACTCATGAGGAGAGCTACCTACTGGGACCTGCCATTTCATATTCTTACCAGGTTAACTCATCCCCACACATGGGAGGATTGGCACAAATTTTCATCAGCATTGGCACACCTTGGGGATAGTCCAGTTTCAGTGAGAGGACATGACATCTAGAATTCCATTTTTCATTAGAGAGCCTTCCAGAAGAGCAGGCTGTTACAAAAGCTTGGCAATTATAGAATAGAAAAACATACAATAATTTATCTGGAACAAGAGAAATTCTAATTCCATGTTTTGGTGCCATTTGTTTCTTGAATAACAAGAAAAACAAAGTATATGTTGAAGACATTGAATGTCTTCCTATCCATTAGGGTTTAGACCTAAAAGACATGGCCTGTGGTGGTTTTTTTTTTAATTTTTTTATTAATTACACTTTATTCATTTTGTATTCCCCCATAGGCCCCCCCGTCCTCCTCTCCCTCCCCTTTCTGCATGCATGCCACTCCCCAAGTCCACTGATAGGGGAGGTTCTCCTCTCCTTTCTGATCTTAGTCTATCAGTACTCATCAAAAGTGGCTGCATTGTCCTCTACTGTGGCCTGGTAGGGCTGCTCCCCCCTCAGGGGGAGGTGATCAAAGAGCAGGCCAATCAGATTATGTCAGAGGCAGTCCCTCTTCCCATTACTATGTAACCCACTTGGACACTGAACTGCCATGGGCTACATCTGTGCAGGGGTTCTAGAAAGACATGGTCTGTGGTTTTTATGGAAGCTAATTCTCTTCAAGGGCCTAATTAACAGCCATCTTTGCTAAGTAGAATATAACTTTCATTTCAAGTGAAATTCCTATTTTTCATTTACAAAGGTTAATGTCATTCTGTGTAGTCTTTCTTATAATGTTAAACAACACATGACAAAAAAAAAAAAACCACAAAGCAGATTTCTCTAATTTTCTTTTTTAAAAACATATTTTGGATAGGATCACAATTGCTGAGTGTCTGAGTGTGTATGTGCACATATGTTTATGTACATGTTTGTGTACATGTGTGTCTGTCTATTTGTGCACATGCATATACATGAAGTTAATAGAACAATATTTTAGTAGTTGGTTCTCTCCTGTTGTGTAATTCCTATAGATCAAACTCAGGTAAGCAATTCTGATGACAAGGAAGCTTTATCCTCTAAGTTTTCCACCAGCCCTAATTTCATACTTTGAATATTAACAATTCTAACTAAAAATATAATTTTGTATGCTGTTTTCCATATTCACTAATGATATTCTCAAACTTTTATTTAACTAATCTGCCTATTAACAGTTTAAGAATGTAATATTCACTATCAGATTTTTACTTTCTTTATACTTGATATGTTCATTCTTAGTCACAATGGACACTTCTGAGTTACTCCAGTGAAAAATGCTCTGATGGAAATTTTGTTTCATTTCATGACCGAAATAAAAGCAAATATTTCGAAGATCACAACTAAACCAGCAACCATTGAACATTGCTATGGACAGTTAGCTGAGATAACAAATAAAAGTTTTGACCAAATAAAAGCTGTCTGTGTTTCCTCATTAGTCATTATAACTTTTAAAGAGGGTTAGGGTTGGATATCTGCTCTCAGTTTTTCTAATCATTTTGCAAGTATATGCCTTCCATCAACCAAAAATATTCAATTAGAGTACCTTGCTTAAGAAATACCACACAAGAGAGCTTTATTTTATTAACAATACGAATTCTAGTATTCTTTCTGTTGCTGTTATAAACACCATGATCAGAAGCAACTTGGTGAGAAAAGGGCTCATTTCAGTTTACGGTTTGTGTTCTTTATATTGGGAATCCAGGGCAGGAAACCACTTTCCTATATAGTGGAAACCTGGAGGTATGAACCAAAGCAGAGTCTTGGAAGGATGCTCTTTATGGGCTGGCTCCTCTGCCCTACTCATCAACATGCTTTTAGCCATCCAGCCCTTCTGCCTAGGGATGATATTGCCCATGATGGGCAGGACCTTCCTACATGAATTAACACTTAAGAAAATGCAGTCATGAAATATTGAGAAGAATGTATATTCTTGAGAAACACAAGGGAGAGAGCCAATCCCCAACTCTTTCAACAGCACTGTGGTATTCCTTCAGACCAGAGCCTATCATAGCTGTCCTCTGAAAGGCTCTACCTAGCAATGGATTAAAATAGATGCTGAGATTCAGAGCCAAATATTGGGTCAAGCGCAAGGAGCATTGCGGAATAGTAAGGGAAAAGAAAAGGAACTGGAGGGAACAAGAACTTCACAAAAAGACCAACAGAGACAACTAACAGGGGCTCAGGGGTGCTTGAGGAGACTGAGTACCAACCTAGGACCATGCATGGACTGGAGCTGGGCCCCCTATATAGATATACCTGATGGGCAGATGTGCTGGGGTGGGTTGGGGGGTGTGCTTGTCTGAGCGGGAGGAAACAGGAAAGAGGTGCAAAGGGTGGGAATAGAAGGAGACTATAACTGGGACATAAAGTGAATAAATAAATAAATAATTTAAAAGAGGGGAATGCAGCCACCAGCATACCTACAGGCAAATCTGATGGAACTATTTCTTTAGTTGTGATCCTTCCTTCAGAGATATTCCTTGATCTATGTCAATCTGATAATAAAATAAAATAAAACTATGAGAGTAGATGGTACATTTTATTCTTTCTATTTTCATATTTTCTTTTATAGTTTTTCTATTCTGTAGAAGACAAAATTCACATCTCTCTAACAGCACTCTTTAAGAGATGTTAGTCCATATCTTGACCTTTTAGTTTTTTGCTTTCATTTATTTATTTTCGAGAGTAAAAATAATTGTCCTCATAATTTGCATTTCTCTTAAGAGTTTCTAAAGAATTATTTACATTCTGTAAAGAAAACTGGTTCCAATAGGCTGCCTGCAGAACTTCTCCACTCTCTGTTCCCCCAGACCCAATACTCAGCATCACTTCTTGCACTGCATCAGAATACCTACTGAAGCCTCCATCCCCCCCCCCCCATGCCTCCAGCAGATCTCACAGACCATCCCTTCATGGCACATCTTCTCCTTCATCTCTATATTCCAAACTCTGACATGAGTAGGCATTGCCTGTTAAACAACAACTACAAACAGTCTAGCAGGCTAGTAAAAACAGTCAGTGCACAGATATCACACTCTTTGAAATTCCAGACAGAAAACAGAATCCAAGGAGAACATTCACTCAAAAAAGACAAACCCAGATGCCGGCACCTAGAGCTACAATTGTCCCAAACCTGGGTGCCTAGATGCCAGCATATGAACACAATCAATTCCAATAAATTCAGGGGCAAGACAAAGCTAACCATTCTCTCCATATATATTCAATATAATAATTGAAGTCCTTGCTAAAACAATAAGACAACTAAAGGAGATCAAGGAGATAAAAATTAGAAAGGAAGAAGTCAAAGTATCACTATCTGTGGATGATAAGAGAATATACAATAAGTGACCTCAAAAATTCTACCAAGAAACCACTCCAGCTGATAAGCACCTTCAGAAAATGGCAGGATATATATATCAATTGGATTATTTGTTGATATTTAATTTTTTTATTTTTTTTTCTATATTCTAAATATTAGACCTCTATCAGAGGTAGAGTTGGTGAACATCTTTTCTCACACTGTAGGCTGTTGTTTTGTTCTATTGACCATGTCTTTTTCTTTAAAGAAGCTTTTCAGTTTCACAAGGTCCCATTTATTGGTTGTTGATCTAGAGCCAGAACTCTTGGTGATCTATTCATGAAGTTGTCTAGAAGGTCCCTAGGGAATATGCTTAATTCTCATTCAGAAGGAAAAACAGGATAGACACTGGAAGCTGTAGAAGACAGAGAATAGGATAGGAGCCCATCACAGATCTCCTCTAAAAGACTCCACTCAGCAGGGGATCGAAGCAGATGCAGAGACTCACAGCCTAACTTTGGACAGAGCACAGGGAATATTATCCAAGAAGAGAGAGATGTAAAGACATAGAGGGAATGTTAGCCCTATAAGGAGACCAGCAAAGCCAAAAAATCCTGGACTAGGAAGGACTACAGAGACTAATGCATCAACCAAAGACCATACATAGAGACACAGACCTCCTTCTCAGATATAGCCCATAGACACCGCAGTCTTCATGTGGGTTTCCTAGTAAGGGAAGAAAGACAGTCTCTGACATAAACTCGGTTGCTTACTCCTTGATCACTTCTACATGGTAGGGTGACCTAGCCAACACACCGAGGAAGAGTATCCAGGCAGTCCTGATGGGACCTGATAGGGATAGGTTCAACAGTAGGGGAAGAGGTCTTCCTCAATCTGTGTGCTAAAGGAAAAAGATGGGGGATGAAGAGAGAGGTAGGGTGGGACCAGGCAGAGAAAAAGGAAGGGGCTATGATTGGTATACAAAGTAAATAATAATAATTAATAATAATAATAATAATAATAATAATAGAAAAAAATAACTCAAAAAATCTGTAGCTCTCCTGTATACAAAAGACAAAAAGGCTGAAAGAGAATTTAGGAAAACAACATTCTTTAGAATAGTCACACACACACACACACACACACACACACACAAACACATAAAATATCTTGGTGTAACTCTATTCATGTAAGTGAAAGACCTGTATGGCAAGAACTTCAAATCTCTGAAAAAACAAATTGAAGAAAATATCAGAAGATAGAAAGATCTGCCATGCTCAAGGATTGGTAGGAAAATGGCCATCTTACCAAAAACAATCTATAGATTTAATGCAATTTTCATCAAATACCAACACAATTCTTTACAGGCCTTGAAAGAAAAATTCCCAACTTCATAAGAAAAAGCAAAAAAATAAAAATAAAAACCTCATAGTAGCTAAAACAGTTCTGTACATTAAAAGATCTTCTGAACATATCTTCAAGTGTGATCTCAAGCTGTGCTATAGAGAAACAGTAATAAAAACTGCATGACACTGGCATAAAAATAAACTGGTTGATGAGTAGAATCATATTGAAGACCCATAAATAAACCCACACACTTACAGACACTTGATTTTTTGACAAAGAATGACAAAATGTATGGCAAAACCATACAATGAAAAAAGAGATAGCATTTTTAACCAATGGTGCTGGTCTAACTGGATATCTACATGTAGAAAATGTAAATACATCCATGTTTATTACCCTGCACAAAACTAAACTCCAAATGGATCAAAGGCCTTAATATAAAACCAGACACACTAAACCTATTAGAAGATAAAGTGGGGCAGAGCCATGACCTCATTGGCAGAGGAGATAATTTCCTGAACAGAACACCAACAGCACAGGCTCTAAGAACAACAATCAATAAATGGAACCTCATGAAACTGAAAAGCTTCTGTAAAGCAAAGGACACTGTCATCAGAACAAAACAACTACGTACAGATTGGGAAAGGATCTTCAACAACCCTATATCCAACAGAGGGCTAATATCCAGAATATATAAGGAACTCAAGAAATTAAACTGCAACAAATCAAATAATCCAATTTAAAAATGGGATGCAGAGCTAAACAGAGAATTCTCAATAGAGGAATATCAAACGGCAGGAAAACATTTTACAGAAATGTTCAACACTCATAGTCGGAAATCAAAATCTGAGATTTCACCTTACACCCATCAGAATGGCTATGATCAAAAACTCAAGTGACAACACATGCTGGAGAGGATATGGAGAAAGGGGAACTCTCCTCCACTGATGGTGGGAGTGTAAACTTGT
This sequence comes from Psammomys obesus, assembly GCF_907164565.1. Classification (NCBI taxonomy): domain Eukaryota; kingdom Metazoa; phylum Chordata; class Mammalia; order Rodentia; family Muridae; genus Psammomys; species Psammomys obesus. The sequence continues at coordinate 21,986 of NW_026591323.1, read as the reverse complement.
ACAACCACTTTGGAAATCAATCTTGCGGTTTCTTGGACAATCAGGAATAGTGCTTCCTGAAGATCCAGCTATACCACTCCTAGGCATATATCCAAACTATGCTCAAGAGTACAACAAGAACGTTTGCTCAACTGTGTTTATAGCAGCTCCCTTCATAACAGCCAGAATCTGAAAACAATCCAGATGTCCCTCAATTAAGGAATGGATACAGAAATTGTGGTACATTTACACAATGGAATACTACTCAGCTATTAAAAACAAGGACCTTATGAAACTGAAAATCCTCTTTAAGGTAAAGGACACTATTAATAGAATAAAATGGTAGCCTACAGAATGGAAAAAGATCTTCAGCAAACCTATATCTGATAGAGGGCTAATATCCAAATATGTAAAGCACTCAAGAATTAAACAGCAACAAACCAAATAACCCAATTTAAAAATGGGCACAGAGCTAAACAGAATTCATGACTGAGGACTCTCTAAAGACCAAGAATCACTTAAAGAACATTTAATGTCCTTAGTCATCAAGGAATTGCAAATCAAAGCAACTTTTGGAGTCTACCTTACATCCTTCATAATGGCTAATATTAAAACTCAAGTCACAGCTCATAGTGACAAAGAGGTGAAGCAAGGATAACACTCTGGCATTGTTGGTGAAAGTATAAACTTGTATGACCACTTTTGAAATCGATCTGGTAGTTTCTCAGAAAACTAGGAATAGTGCTACCTTGAGTCCCAATTCATGGTCAGATTCCCAAAAGATGTTCCCCCATTCAACATGGATACTTGCTCAAATGTGTTCATAGCAGCTTCATTAGTCATAGCTAGAAATGGGGAAAAATGATAATTTCCCTCATGAGGAAAAATGGATTAAAAAATTAGAACATTTATACAATGAAACATTCCCCAGATATTAAAAACAAGGACATCATGAAATCTGTAGAAAAATGGATGGAATTATATAAAGTAACCCAGACCAAGAAAGACATGCATGGTTTGTACTCACTTATAAGTGGATAAAAACCTTATCGTCTAGGATAACCCTTTGACAATCCACAGACCCAAAGATGCTAAGAAACAAAGAGGTCCTAAGGGAGGATGTTTGATTCTCACTGAGAAGGGGAACTGAAATAAATATCAGGGGTAGATTTAGTGCTCTTTAAAATTCTCCATTACTTGGGGTATTCAGGCCTCTATCTCCCTTCCACCAACCCTCAACTTTAAGTAGGAGAGAATAAAGGTTAATGGGTGACAGGGCTCAAACCCCTTTACTTCTCCATAATAGTAAGGGTCAAGGTGTTCTTTTAGGGCTCTATACCAACCTCTGTCAAAGTAAAACATCTACACAGCTAGCAGTCTCCTCCACACCGCTGTGCCCTGAAGCGTTTCTCTTCCTCTGTCTGCTCCAAACCACCATTCTGTCTCTGGTATCTGGTCTCACCAAACTGCTACAGGCCACACACCAACACCCAAGGCCACACTGAATCCTTCTCTTTCTCAGCTCTCATATTTATACTCTCAGAGTCCTAGACCACGTGCCTCTCCATGCTGCATGTGGGACAATTAACAGGTGTGGAAAAACTGTAGCCCAATTAAAATCTCACACTTGGGTTTAAACAATAGCATATTTACATAGCATACAAATAAACCAAAACTTCTATTACAGGTAGATGAAGAAAGGGAGCTTGGTGGGAAAGGGAGTGAGAGGGTATGGGAATCAGATGTGGGTAAAAAGTAGGGATAGGGCTGGGAGAGAGAACAGAAATTGGTAGGGGGCATTTCTGGAATAGAGGCAGATCCTGGGAGCCTACAGGGCTGACTCTAGCTGAGACTCCTAGAAGGAGGGGATAAGGAGCCTGAAATGGTCACCTGCTTAGCAAGATGGGACTTCCAGTGTAGAAAGGGGGATGCCAACCCACCCACAAAACCTTTGATCCAGACGAACAATGACTAGTCCAACATGAGTCTCATGCCACAAATGAGAGGCTACCACCCATACTATTATTATTTGGCTATACTTGTAGACAGGAGGCTAACATAACAGTCATCTGAGTGTTTTCACTGGGAAGCTGATGAACACAGTTGCAGAGACAGCCAAACATTAGAAAGAGCTAGGGTAATCTTATGGGAGATGGGATGGAAGGACTGAAAGAGGCAGGGAGCTCCAGGACATCATAAGAATTCTACAAAATTTGTATCCCCTTGATTTCCTTTAATTGTCTTATTGCTCTAGCAAGGACTTCAAGAACTATGTTAAAGAGATATCAAAAGAGTGGTCAGCCTTGCCTTGTCCCTGATTTTAGTAGGATTGATTTGAGTTTCTTTCCATTTAGTTTGATGTTGGCTATAGGCTTGCTGTATATTGCCTTTACTATGTTTAGGTATGTGCCTTGTATCCCTGATCTCTCCAAGACTTTAAACATGAATGGATGGACCTCCCCTATCAGTGGACTGGGGGAGGGGCATGGGTGGAGAAGGGAGAGGAAGGGTGAGATTGGGAGAGGAGAAGGGAGGGAGTTACAGGTGGGAAAGAAAGTGAATAAACCGTAAATATAAATAATAATAATAATAATAATAATAATAATAATAATAATAATAATAAAGAATTCTACAAAATCAACTAAACTGTGTCCATAAGGGTTCACAGAGACTGAACCACTAACCAAAAAGCATCCATGGGACAGACCTAGGCCCCCCAGACATGTGACAAAGGAACAGCTTGGTCTTCATGTGGGACCTCTAACAGCAGGAACAGGGGATGTCTAAGACTCTGTTGCCTGCTGGATTGCTTTCCCCTAATTGGGTAGCCTTTTCTCACCTCAGTAGAAGAAAGGTGCAGTCCCACTGGATATGGATAAGGTGGGTTGATACCCATGGGAGGTCACTATAGGTTTTTTCAAACAGGGGCTTTATTAATGTTCTCAAAGGCCTCTACCTTTCTTCCAGTCCACCATCCCCCAACCTTAGGTAGATTAGTAGAGAATGGGCTAGTGAAAACCATGCCCCTTGTACTAGGTAGTTTTCAGCTCACAAACATCATACACCTTTTCACAGGGGTTGTTTTCCACAGGGGAAAAAAAAAAAAAAAACATTCCCACATCTCACATTGGTACCAAAACAAATAACATATTCACATGATACAGCTAAGTTTCCAAAGAAACCAAAAACTTCTACATTAGGTCGCCCTCTCTCTGAGAAGAAAGGGAGGGACTTAGGGGAGAGTTGGGAGGGGACGTTCTCATGGGATGTGAAGTACATAAATTAACCAATTAATAAGAATATATACTGGAAGAAACTGAGAATAATTCCTGTGCATGTATGATGATCTCTCTGTATCCATGGACCCTATGCTGGAAAAAGGAAACCCACTCAAGAACGTTGTACTCTAACTACCACATGTGTTTTGTGACAAATATATGCACACATACCTACCCTCCATGCATACAAATACATACTTTAAAAATGTGGGATGATTTTTTGTTATTGTTTTCTTTCATTAGTAGTGATGACACATGCACATAATTTCACCATAAAAACTGAGAAAGGGGACCACGTCTGCCAGGTCAGCATGAGCTCATAGCAATTAGTTCCAGGCTATCCTGGAAAATAGGAGAACTTTTCTCAAAACCCCAAGAGCTAGAGATATGGCTTAGTGCTTGTCTGGTACATTGGCTCTGGCTTTAAACTTCAGCACTGAATTATTTTTAATATAATTTTCAGATACTTCTTTATCAAATAAACACATTTTTATAGAGCCAAATTGTATTTTAGTAATTTTTAGAGTTAAAATATTTTCTCATGTCAACTATTTACCATTTTATGTTCAAATTTCAGATTCCTAAAATGTACTCTTAATCTCTAATTTTGTAAAACAGAAGAACCTAGAAACATTTAATGTATTTGAAACTTGTATGTTTAAATTTAGAAAAGCTTTGTTTTATGACATGAGAGAATTCATGGATTTTCCAAATTGTTCCCTTAGAATGTTGCTTATATTACTTCTTTCTTTCTTTCTTTCTTTCTTTCTTTCTTTCTTTCTTTCTTTCAAAATTAATAGATAATATAGACTTGGTAACTTTCAGCCAGACTCTCACTGGTACACTTAGGGAATTTCTCATTTCTCTTTCTAGAGTCCTAAGTATCTAATGGCTGTTTCCAAACTATGGCTAAGACTGGCTGTGGATTATAGTGTTGTCAGTTTTCTCCTCCGTTGTGGAGTCATATGTATGTCTTCAATGCCTTCTTGAAAGATAGTTTTCATTATTTGTGGAGATTTCATTACATAGCTACTTTCTCTTCTTTTTGAAGGATATTTTTTAAGGCTCTTCTAGCATTAATGTCAATTCTTTCCCTCCTTTGTGGGAAATTTCTCTCTTCTGGATGTTTCTAAGAACTCTGTTTCTGCTGTTTGGCAGTTTCAGTTTGATCACATGGATTCAGATTTTGTTTTTATTTATCATGCCTGACATTCGCTTGGCTGAGGATTATATTGTGCCCATTCTAAAATCCCTCAACTATTATGTCTGAATATTTTCTCTTTCTGTCTCATATTTTCTTACCCATAGTTCTCTACATACCCAAAGCTCTTCCATATGCCTGGTCCCTGGCTGCTGCTGACCTGTTTCCCATGTCAGAGCTGTGCTACATAGCTTATCACTTTTCAAGTTCTAAGAATTTCTTTTTTGGTGATAGTTGTCAGTGTTGAAGAAGCTCTCAGGGACTGTAACCTCTAAAATTTTACATGTTATCTTTACTTTTATTCATTTATTTATTTAGTATTTCTGGCATGATTTAAAACAAACAACTTATAGAATATAACATACACAACAGAATGCATATAGTTAATGTATTTTTACAGCAGGGACCTTCTCATGTGATGACATGGTTGAAATGGCTTTACCAGGTTCTCTTTGTGACTGCTCCCAAATCTTTTCAGCAGTGATAGAATTTTTTCATTTGTTTTGCTTTTTTCCTCTTCTTTATATTTGCTCAGTCATTGTCTGTTTACATGATACAGCATAACTGTGAGGTTCAGAAGACACTTTGCAGGAGTCAGTTATTGCCTTATACCATGTGGGCCACAGGGACTGAGCTCAGGTATCAGGCTTCCCTTGGCAGCAAGCACCATTACCCACTGAGCCATCTTAAACTTACCTACCAACTCTCCTAATTCTGAATACTATCTAGCAGCCTTTCTATGATTTCAGAATTAATGACTGGATTATTTCAGTAGAAATTGTGTTGTGAGATTTATTCATGCTGTGCATTCTATCTACAATATTGCATCATAATCAGTCCTCTATCTTACACTTTTATACTTTCATTTTACAGTTGTTGCCAAAGACTCATATACAGGTTCTGAATGTTACAGGTTAGGATTCTGTGTAGAGTCTTTTGTGTTTCTTTGGCCCATGCAAGTGCTTATTTCATTTGTATATATATTCAACAACAAAGCTGCTTGGCCAACCATCACATACTCTACTGATAATGTTAAAAACTGAATGGTTGGTTACAATATCTACCTCATTTCATACTCGTTGTTAGGGCATAGTGATTTCAGGTCAATACATAGTCCTGATGCGTATTATAGAAACCCTTTTTGATCTTGACTGTTTGAATGACAGTGATTGCTTTGACATTATGTCATTGAATACACACTTATTTACATTTATACAATATATTTATAGGTAATGATTTGACTATACTATTTATAATGAAGCTGAAAGTAAACTTTAGTAAAGTAAAAGTCAAATAATGCCCACTCAAAAATTAGACAATTTGTATTTTTATTATCACTTATTTTCATAATTTTTCCCAGTAAGACTCAAATAAGCATCTCTACACTTAATAAGTATTATTATTCAGCTACTAATTAATTAGAAATAGTAATTACTATTATTTTAGTACAGTATATTTTCTATCTCTTAGCTAGGCAGAACTCTTTTATCATTGTATTTTCTGACCTGTCATACATAATATAAAGCCATATATTCCGTGCATACAGCTGGGATACAGAGTTAATAAAATGTAGCTAATAAAAAAATAAAACTAAATTTAAAAAAAAGAAATTCAAATTAAAGGCTGGAAAGATTAAGGCCTTGATTGTTAAAGGCTAAGGTCCCAACTAAAATGTCAAGGAAACCCATATTAGTAATTATATATTAGGGAGATTAAACTCTGAAATATGTAAATATTAGGTATTTATATTTCTCCAAATCATATCAAGTAAAAACTCAGCACCTGGCTCTTTGATCCCACCCCCACCCCCGAGGGGGCAGCAGCCTTGCCAGGCCACAGAGGAGGACATTGTAGCCAGTCCTGATGAGACTTGATAAGCTAGGGTCAGATAGAAGGGGAGGTGGACCTCCCTAACAGTGGACTTGGAGAGGGGCATGGGAGGAGATGAGGGAGGGAGGGTGAGACTGGGAGAGAATAAGGGAGGAGCCCTAGCTGGGATGCAAATACAATAAAATGAAATTATTAAAATTTAATTAACAACAACAAAAAAAAAAACACCTGCGTGACCTTTCAGACAGCCTTTGAAAGCAAGTTATATATATATATAACTTAATCGCAAGTTCATCCTTCTAACTACAAAATCCATTTTTGATTCTCCACTATATCTAATACCTCATTTGAATTATTTTTGGGTTTTGAGCTAATCTTCAAATGGTATGCTATAGGAGGCACAGTCAGTGCTCTACTTTCATGATTATGGCCACAGCATCAGCTGCCATCTGGAATATCAGAATAGTGTCAAAATTGGCTTCTTGTAGTTTACATTCTTCAGAGAAATTTGTTTTCAGCAGCAATGCTGAAATGAAATACAAATTACATAAATGTATTGATTAAAATATAAATATTTATAAAACATATAAGTAATGTAACATATAATTACATAAATGTATTGATTAAAATATAAATATTTATAAAACATATAAGTAACATATAAGTATGTTTTATAAGTACTTATAAAACATATAAGTAAATATTTATAAAACATATAAGTAATATGTACATATGTTTTATGTACATATAAAACATATAAGTAACATATAAAACATATAATAATCAAAAAAGAATATAGAAATAAAACTCAAACTATAAAGCAAAACCAAACTCCCCAACAATCTTTAGCTCACTGAAAATATGTACCATGATACCCAGTGTCTGTATGACTGCCTGTGTGACACCTCTGTAACTTCTTTCTCTTCTTTTATGCTACATACATTGGTCAATATGCAACTAAAACGTATTATGAAGGTGTGCTTACCGTATGTTCATCTGACAACTAATAGATAGCAAAAAAGGCTTGTTGTATCAATAAATGATAAGAAAGCAGATCAATATAAGATTATATTTCAGTTTATTAGATGAATTTCTCCACTTACTTTAGCAATCCATCCCAGCTATTACAGTCATTATTCTCCACAGGTTTCCATCAGCATTTTAATCTAAAATGCAGCTTAATAAACTGTGCACTTATTCTCCATAATTTCAATCTATTTCACCTTCTTGTGTCACCCCAACCAAGCAATTTATATTTCACATACAAGTATCTACAGTCTTTCTGATGTTTTCATCAATTAAACTGGTTTATAAAGAAGATACAAGCATCTTGTCAGCATACGGGTTGATGCTTTCCTGTGGTCCTGGTGAGCTAATATAGAAAACTCACTTTTGATTTTTCTGCCTGCAAGAAGTTAAACATCCTTCTATTTTATTTGGGAACGAGCAAAAAATTTTGTTTATTTATTTATTTTGCTTTGAAGTGTGTTTAAAGATATAATCTTTCATCTCTACAGTTCATCTCTTTTTGGTGTCCTGTTTATGTTTGTTACCTTCAACTTTACATAAAGAGACTAATGAAAGTTTCTTTCTGACAAATCATGGTTTATCCACAAGGAAACTGATGCTAACATTGGTTATTTTGCTTTTACAAATTATGCTTCCACTTTATATTTCCTTTCACTCTGTGTACCTGTGTTCTCTAATTCATTAGAAAAATTTTAAGTTAAAAGTCTACCTATGATCCATTGATTACAAGAGCTATTTCCATTGCATCTCTTTTTTTTCTTAATTTTGAATCAATGTTACTAAGAAAGAAGTGCAGATGAAATATGATATCTTAGGAAATGTATAATATTATTTTATTTCAAAGCCTTTATGAATATTTAAAATATTAGTAAAAAAGTTAAATATGTTTACTTTTGCTACATATTTGTAGTGTGGTGGATAAAATTTATGCATGTATGAACAAAGAAGTCTCTGACCATTCTCCCACCAGAGTTCTATTTATTTCGTACATCAGAGCAGTAAAACAAATCTCAGTTCTTTCCAGCAAATCAGAACATTAGAGCTCTGTAAGGGAGTCAAGTTTTCTCAGATCAAGTGCTAGTCCAAATGCAATCCTTATATTATGAAAGTTGTAGGCTTCTGAACTCACCATTGCAATAACAGAAAATAGTAGGAAAAGGTTTGGTGCTTTCATTATTATTTCATTCTTATAAGCTTATCATTAAATTTTAGAAATTTTGTACATGTTGCAAAATCTTTGATTGAAAGAAAGTAGAAAGACAATATGTATTTTCCCCACCTTAGCTCTTGTCTTTCAGTTTCTCTATCTCTCCTATCATTTATACGTACATTTACATATTATCTATACATCTTCTATTAAGAGATTTTCATTAGTGAATTGGCTGACATTATGGTAGACTCTGGATAGATTGTCCATTGTGGAAAATAATATGCTTCTCAAACAATTTTTATAAAAATATTTTTTTTTTCATTCTTGGACATATACCCAAAGGATGTTCCATCCTGCAAGAAAGGTACTTTTTCAACAGTTTTCATGGTGGCTTAATTCTTAATAGTCATGAAATGGAAACAGCTTGGATGTCCCTCAACCAAGGAAAGGATAAAGTGAAGGTGATACATTTACCCAATGGAATATTACTCAGCTGTTAAAATAATGACACCATTAAATTTGCAGAAAAATGGATTGAACTAAAAAAAAAAATCATCCTTACTGTGGTAATCCAGACTTAGAAAGACCAACATGGACTGCATTTACTTATTTGTAAATGATAGTCATGCTACAGTCCACAGACCCAGAAATGCTAAGTAACAAGGAGTAGTCTTATGGGAATACATAGATATCTCTGTGAAGGGGAAATAGGATAGATTTTGTGAGTGGACTGTGGGTCAGTACGATGGCATCAGAAGTGATCAGGTTGGGGTAAGTGGAGGGAAATAATATGGGAAGAGACAACTGGAATTGGAGGGTATTTGGGGGATGATATGGAAACCTACCTGGTACAGTAGAAACTCTAAGGATTCTACAAGGATAACCCTATCAAAGACTTCTAGTAGTGGAGAATACAGAGTCTGAAATGGCCTTCTTCAGTAATCAGGCCACACCCATTGGTGGGGCTGGACACCAACCCAGCCAAAAAAACATTGACCTACAATCTATCCTGCCTGTTACATGTCTGGGGGCAATGGAGGCACAGATGTTCAGGAAATGGTCATCAACCAGTCTAATTTGAGGCTCAAGCCATTACACTGCCTGGATGACAAGGAATCAGGTGCTGGATCTATCAGAGACCTACAATAGAAAGACTATCAACAGAATGATTCCTAGTGAATATTTTACTATACACTTGGATCGGTACCTAGCCTAATTGCTGGCAGCTTATGGGAGCAGGTGCAAAGAACTACAGCCAATCATTAGGAGGACAGAAAGAGCAAACTGGACGTCTCCACTGGGTCCCTTCCCTGGGAACTAGAGAAATTTCACAGAAGAGAAGGAAGAAGAATGGTGAAAGTCAGAGTAGTTGAAGACACAAGGAGAGCACACTTACAAAATCAACTAATCAGAGCTCATGGGGGCTCACAAAGATTGAAGCAGCAATCAGGGAGCTTACATGGACCTGTGCTGAGTCTTCTCATGATACATTATGGTTGTTAGACTGAAGTTTTGGTGAGACTCCTAACCATGATAGTGAGGTTGTCTTTGACTCTTTCACCCACTCTCAGGACTCTTTTTCTTCTCCTGGGTTGCCTGGTCCAGTCCTGATTTGAGAGGCTTTGTCTAATCTTATTGGATCATGTTATGCTTTGTTTCATTTAAAATCCCTGGGAGGACTGTTTTTTTTCTGAAGGGAAAAGGAAAAAGAGTGGATCTGAGGACAAGGCAGGTGGTAGTGTGCCTAGGAGGAGTGGAGAGTGGGGAAACTGTGGTCAGGATGTTTCATATAAAAGAAGAAACAGAAAAAGACAACTAGAAGAAAATCTTCCCTAAAAGTAGCATCATACATACTGTGCTGGACCACAAGTGTGCATTCAATTTCCTTACTAATTCAAACATGAAATTTATCACTATATCTGATGTTGTGTCCTACCTACAGAGTCATATTTTTCCCCAGATTCAGCCCATCACTAATTTTATTCTCTGTGCAAACCCTTTGCAAAATCAAGAAGCTGAACATTAATCAATATACTGGTGACATTTTACCCTTAACTTAGATAAATAATTTTATTTTTATCCAGAAATATATTTATTATTACAGACAAAAAAGTAAGTTCTTGAACATACATATTTAGTTTTTAAACAGTTGCAACTAAAATAGACCACAATACAATTTAAAAATCTGACTTTCAGAGTTTTAGATATTGAAACAAATATTTTGTGACCAGAATTGTCACTGTGTTTTGTGACAGTTTACTCCAAGATTGAAACATCTGTGTAGAGAAACTCCTTAAGCAGGAAGATAAACAACTCAAAATAGGTTCTGGATGTTCCTGATATTTGCCACATCCACTAGGCCTTTCCCTGTCAGGAAAAGCAATAAAAGCTGAGAATACTTCTCAGAAAAAATACAAACAGACCCATAACTACACCCTGCACAAAATTAAAGTCTAAGAGTGATCAAAGATCTCAACATAAAACCAGTCACATAAAATCTGTTGGAAGAAAAAGTGGGTAAGAGCCTTGACCTCATTGGCACAGGAGACAACTTCGTGAACAGAACACCAACAGCCCAGACTCTAAGGTCTACAATTAATAAATGGGACCTTGAGAAACTGAAAGCCTTTAGGTGTATAGATTTTAGTATGTTTATCCTGTATTATATGTCTAATATCCACTTATATGTGGATATTACCTTTTGTGTCTTTCGGGTTTCTGGGTTACCTAACTCTGGTTAAAAAAAAAAAAAAGAAAAGAAAAGAAAAAAATAGCTTGATCTTTGTACAGTAAGGATGTTGTACAGAAGGAATTGTAGAGAAGGAATCATTATTTCCCATGTGCCTTGCCTCAAGGGTATAAGACACATCCTTCATGTCACTGAAGATTATGATTGCAGTCATTATTTTCTATCCAAAAGTCTGCCCCAAACCATTATTCTCCATTATACTTAAATTGGTTAAACACATTTCTTGGAGTGAAACAATTCATAAGACATTTTGAGAAACTTAACCATAGTTCTGTCTATGAAATTTTATAGTGGAAATAAATCTGAGTTCTACTTTTAAAAGTCTATGAAGTTAACTATTCCACTCAAACTGCTTGTGTTAAAATAATGAAATATATTTGACTTACTGAATTCATCAAACCTGTGAAAAACAGTTATCGATCCATCCTAAAATTATTGGGTAGTCATCAAAGGATTATGTTATGAAATTGTGGTAATGGGAACTTCCAACAAATAATTCTTATGTTCTACATACAATGAGAAATATAAAATTTTTATGTTTAATTCCTAGTTAGTTCCTGATGAAATAGTTTTCTGCTTTAGTAAACTATTAATCTTCATTATTATTGTAGCTGTATTCAGAATCCCTTAGTACATACAATTCTGGTTGTGTTTGAAAAAGGTTGACAGATTGATTTAATTAAAGAGAACCATATATAAAAGAGTTAACATCCCATGAACAAAACCCAGAAAAAAATAACAGGATAAGTGGAGAAAGGAAGCAGCCAATTCTTATCATCTTATGGTACCTGAAATATAGCCAACTGCCTTTCATTTCCTTCCTTTCTTACCACCATAGCATCTATCCCTCCTAAATTTTTGAGCCAAAATAAAACCTTTTAAGCAGCTTCAACTGAGTATTGAATCACAGCAACAATATTGTAACAAATATATTTTTCATATTGCTATTATAACTAACCACAAATAGCTTGAAATAGAACAAATTAATTAATTTGGGCAGTTTGAATATCAACGCATAAAATGGTGCATTATGCTTTTTCTGGAGAGGCAAGGAAAGAATCTCTGCCCTTAATTTTTCTAGGCTTTTCAGCTGTTCACATTTTATACTATAGTCATATTATCTTGATTATGTTCTCATATTTGTTTACTGATCTTCTGCATAAATATTTTCAGCTATCCTACATTTCTTGTACTAGCAGTGATTCATATTTGGCTCAACTAATATCTAACAACGAACATTACCAGTGTATCTTCCTTTGACTCATTAGCATTATCATAAAGGGAAAGAATGTTTTGCTTTGTGATTCTTTCATATAAGAATAGAAACATAACTTTTAAAATTCTAAATTGAAAAGTATTTTCTTCACATGGTATTTAAGGGAAGAATAATTATATGTTACTTACACTGCTTTATGTTTATCACAATCTCTTGTTTTCTCTTTATAAAGACATAAAATATAGGATAATCCTATGAAAATCTGTACACTAAAGAAACTAATCAAGAAGGAGGACTCTTGCTAAAACGCTCAATTCCTATCCAGAAAGGCAAAGAGACTGGACATCAGAAGAAGGAGAAAAGAGGGAACAAGTCAGGAGCCTGACACAGAGGACCTCTGAAAAGCTCTACCCTGCAGACTATCAGTGTAGATGCTGAGACTTATGGGCAACCTTTGGACAGAGTGCGGGGAATCTTATGAAAGAAGTGGGAAACAGTAAGATCTGGAGAGAACAGGAACTCCACAAGGAGAGCAACAGAACCAAAAAATCTGAGCACAGGGGTCTTTCCTGAGACTGATATTCCAAACAAGGAGTATACATGGAGATAACCTAAGACCCCTGCACAGATGTAGCCCATGGCAGTTCAGTACCCAAGTGGGTTCCATAGTAATGGGAAGAGGGACTGTCTCTGACATGAACTGATTGGCCTGCTCTTTGATCACCTCTCCCTGATGGGGGAGCAGCCTTACCAGGCCACAGAAGATGACAGTGCAGCCACTTCTGATGAGAACTGATAGACTAAGATCAGAAAGAAGGAGAGGAGGACCTCCCATATCAGTGGACTTGGGGAGGGGCATGTATGCAGAAAGGGGAGGGAGGGTGGGATTGGGAGAGGAGGAGGGGGGGCTTATGGGGGGATACAAAATGAATAAAGTGTAATTAATAAAAAAAAGAAATGTGGAAAATGAAAACACATGTGTGAACTGCTAAGAAGTGGATAGTATTAAAACATAAATAAAGAAAAATTATCAGTCATATAATTCTGTGGTAATGTCTACAAATAAAAATTATAAACATTAAAAGCACAAGGATGACAATTTCATGTGTTGCATTCATAGAATTTTTATGAAAGAGATACAATTTATAACAAAATTCTCCATAAAATAATTAAAATGTTTACATCAATTTTAAGATATTTTAAATACCTAGCATCAGACTTGGTATCTGCATATAATATAACCTTTGGAAGTATTGGTCAATGCACTGAATTAATTAGTTAATGTATTTAATTACTCATTTAACTAGGGTAATAATGTGCGGTCTATTTAAATTATTGAAAAATTGTATCTGTTCCATTTCAATTTATTTTGAGATAGTTTTTTAAAATGCAGACTTTTTAAAGTAAATCTATGTGGAAGAACTAGCCATATATTTAGATATGACATTCACAAAATTAAATGACATGAAAGTGAAACCAATGTTCAGAATACTCTAATCTTTTGTATCTTTTAACATCCTTACATTTTACTGTTGACTGCATTTTCATGCAACTCCAGTAACAATAACAAAATAATTTGTAATGTTTTTTATCCTCTCTGCCTCACAGTGGAGTTGCAATAAATTTGTTACATGCTGTGAAGTCTGAATTGTGCCTCTGAGCTGAGCCTGAATGAGGTCCTTCTGAATAAACTCCATCAAGCTCAACTCTGCTATCTTGTACATTATTTCAGTAAAAAGCAACCTGGGGTTATATTCTGCATTAAGTAGCTTTAGTTTGTTAAGAGACTGTATTATTCCATAAAAATAAATTTATGTTTTATAGTTTAATATGCAGAAAGAAAATGCTGTCAGCTACCATTTATAGTAGTAGCCAAATCAAGGGCAAAGATATTTTGTTAGTTGCAAGTATATATAGATACCAAAACTGTATTTAGATGAAAACAAGTAAGTTTTAAGAAAACAGGGTGAAAATGATACACTGTTATAAAAAGTATTTTATATTACAACATTAAATTTTGAAGCACTGGTTTACATGAGTTTAGATTATTACATGAATTCTCTAGCTATCAGTTTTCTAATCAACTCATGTTATTAGCTATAATTCAATTTGTCTCAGCTAATATATGGAAATAGAGTTATTTTTCCTTGAAGTTCAATTTAACTGTATGGAAGTAAAAACATATTGAAAAATACAAGGCCTGAGAATATGTTAGATTCTAGTAGTTGATTGAGTATATTATTAACAGAAGTCATACATTGAAGAATCAAGTTTAATTTTCTAATACTTGGGTTAGTTATTTTCAAAAAATATGATGATGCTGTTTTAAATAACTATCGTATTTTAATCAGCAGAAGACCTCAGGTCATGACATCTTCCCTAGAGCCTCTTACATCTTCTGAGACCCCACTGCATATTTCAAAAAGAATGGACCTGATAATGGGTTATGTAATGACATATTCAAGTTCCGAATCCAGTATAATCTTGTGCAGTTCTCAAGGAACAGTGTGAGAGATGGGAACGGGCCTTGAAAACAGTCTAATAAGGCTGTAAACAAAATTTGATCATGTGAGTTGGACCGCTGTTCTGTTCGGAAGCTCTGTAGATTTGGGTGAGATAACTTTCTATGCCTTAGTTTCTGTGATGTTTAGAAATTTGTGTTTTTGTCTTTATAAATTTGGCACAAGCTAGGGTCACCTAGAAGAGGAAGCAACTAAGAAAATGTCTCCATCTGATGTACATATGGGACATTTTGATTGTTTATGACCTGTGTGGGAGGCCTCTATTCACCGAGCACAGTATTTCCTCAGGGAGATGATTTTGGGTTGGGTAAGAAAATAAAATGTCCAGGCCATAGAGCAAAAGCCGGTAAGCAACATTCTTCCCTGGTCTCAGCTTCTGTTATTGCTTTCAGGTTCTTGTTGTACTTGAGTTTCTTTTTTTGGCTTTTCTCCATGATGGACTGTAATTTTGACATGTAAGCCAAATAGTCTTTCTTCCCAAAGCTGTTAAATTTCATAATGGTTATCACAGCATTAGGCACAAAATTAAGATAATTTCTTAATTTATAAAAAAGGAATGAAGACCTTAATTATGGTTGTATATATCTGTGATCTCAGCAGTGGATAGGGGAAGACAAAAGGACCAAAAGTTTAAACAAAGCTTCAGAAACAGCAAGAACATGTTTCAAAACAGAATATATATATATATATATATATATATATATATATATATA
>NW_026591323.1:0-6219 GCF_907164565.1 Psammomys obesus | reverse complement strand
TATATATATATATATATATATATATATATATATATATATCCAAGATTTCTGAAAATAATATGATTAACCAAGGTAACCATGGCAAATACTTTATACAAGGTGTGAATATAATGAGTGGTTCTTAAATACTGAGAAAAATGTTATTATCAACATAGACCCATAAAGTGAATAATATATCGTTATGTTCTTTCTCCCTTTTGTTTCTAATGCTAGTTAACTTCTCAAAGCAGTCCCTTAGGTTAGAGGATTAAATTTATAAATTTTAATAGTATTTTTAATCAATCAATTAATTTTTTTCACTTTTAAAGTTTTTTTTTTAATTTATTGCTTTTAGGGTTAGAAATGTTGATATTTTCTCTCTCTTTTATTGAAAAACAGATTCTTATCTCACATATTATATTCTGGTTATGGTTTCTTCTTCTACTCCTGCCAGTTTCTCCCCACCTCCCCTTCCATATGGATCCACTGTTTTTGTCTTTCATTAGAAAATAACAGGTTTATAATAGATAACAAAACATCTCCAACAAAATATAGTAAAATAAAGCATAAATCATCAAACGGAAGTTGGGCAAAGCAGACTAACATAAGGAAGAGAGAGAAAAAAAAAACAACACAAGAACCTGAGACCCAAGCACTCACATTCTCAAGAGTACAATAAAAATGCTAATTGAGAGGTAAAATGTGTACATAGGACCTAGTTGACTATCTTCAGTCTCAATGACACTTTATATATACTTTGTTCAGTTGGTTTTCAGTGGTTCTCAATTGCCTAATGCTGCGACTATTTAATACAGTTCCCTATGTTATGACCTGCAATAGACAATTACTTTCATTGCTACTTTATAACTTTAATTTTGTTACAGTTATGAATCATAATGTAAATATTTTTGGACTTAGATGTTTGCCAAAGTAGTTGCTACCCACAGGTTGAGATCACTGATTAAAGGATGATGTTCTCCTGGTGTCATCAATGCTCTCTGGCTCTTACACTTTTATCCTACTCTTCTGCAGGGTTCCTGAGCTTGGAGGAGAGGGATATAATGGAGAGGTCACATTTAAAGCTTTGTGTTCCAAGGACTCTGTTTCTGTCTTTCTCCTTCCCTCTTTCCCTCCTTCTGCTCCCCTTTCCCTTTGTCTCTTTGCTTCTCTCTTTTTCTGTGTAATATGTAACTCTGGATCTTTATATTTACTCCCATCTATTGCAGGAGGAAGCCTCTCTGATGATAGCTGAATATTTCACTGATCTGTGAGGATAGCAGAATATCATTAGGATTGTCTTTATTTAGTTTAGGAAGTTTCCACTGCACTAAGCTCTCATACTACCCCTCAAATGTTCCTCAATTGTACATATCTCTCTTCACCTTCCCTAATACAGTCCCATCTACTCCATCTTTCCACCTCTTTTCTTGTGTCCTGGCCCCATAAAACTCTATCCTATGACTCCTTCTCAGGGACATGTATGTGTCCTGGAAGTCTTTTTCTCTATGCCTAACTTCTCTGGTTTTATAAATAGTAGGGTTTTTTTAACCAAGCATTTATTTATTATTCATCATTGTTTAATAAATATCCACATATAAGTGGATCCATACCATATTTTTATTTCTGAGTCTGGGTTACATCATTCAGGATATTTTCTAGTATTTTCCACTTATTTTATATATCCAGTTGTTGGGTTGTAAAGAAAAGAATAACTAGAGTTTAAGAGATAAGTCAAAAAATGGCCGAGAAAGAAATTAGGGAAACAACACACTTCACAATAGCCAATAACCACATAAAGTACCTTGGGGTGACACTAACCAAGCAAGTGAAAGACCTGTTTGAGAAAAACTTCAAGTCTCTGAAGAAAGAAATTGAAGAAGATCTCAGAAGATGGAAAGATCTCCCGTGCTCATGGATTGGTAGGATTAACATTGTGAAAATGGCCATCCTACCAAAAGCAATCTACAGATTCAATGCAATTCCCATCAAAATACCAACTCAATTCTTTAAAGACCTTGAAAAAAAGATTCTCAGCTTCATATGGAGAAACAAAAAACCCAGAATCTCCAAAACAATCCTGTACAACAACAGATCATCTTGAGGTATCTCCATCCCCGATCTCAAGTTGTACTACAGAACAATAGTAATAAAAACTGCATGGTATTGGCATAAAAACAGAAAGGAGGATCAATGGAACTGCATAGAAGACCCAGAAATAAACCCACACACCTATGAATACTCGATTTTTGACAAAGAAGCCAAAACCATTCAATGGAAAAAAGACAGCATCTTCAACAAATGGTGCTGATCCAACTGGATGTCCACATGCAGAAAAATGAAACTAGATCTATATTTATCACCCTGCACAAAACTAAAGTCCAAGTGGATCAAAGACCTCAACATAAAACCAGATACTCTAAATCTGTTAGAAGAAAAAGTGGGGAACAACCTAGAACTCATTGGCATAGGAGACAACTTCCTGAACAGAACACCAACAGCACAGGCTCTAAGAGCAACAATCAATAAATGGGACCTCATGAAACTGAAAAGCTTCTGTAAAGCAAAGGACACTGTCATCAAAACAAAACGCCTGCCTACAGTTTGGGAAAGAATCTTCACTAACCCTTTATCTGACAGAGGACTAATATCGAGTATATACAAAGAACTAAAGAAGCTGAAAAGCAGCAAACAAAGTAATCCAATTAAAAAATGGGGAACAGAGCTAAACAGAGAATTCTCTGTAGAGGAATATCGAATGGCAGAGAAACACTTAAAGAAATGCTCATCCTCATTAGCCATCAGGGAAATGCAAATCAAAACGACCCTGAGATATCACCTTACACCCATCAGAATGGCCAAAATGAAAAATTCAAGGGACAACACATGCTGGAGAGGTTGTGGAGAAAGGGGAACCCTTCTCCACTGCTGGTGGGAATGTAAACTGGTTCAACCACTCTGGAAATCTATCTGGCACTTTCTAAGACAATTAGGAATAGTGCTTCCTCAAGACCCAGCTATACCACTGCTAGGTATATACCCAAAGTTTGCTCAAGTACACAAAAGAGATATTTGCTCAACCATGTTTATAGCAGCTTTATTTGTAATAGCCAGAACCTGGAAACAACCCAGATGTCCATCAACGGAGGAATGGGTACAGAAATTGTGGTATTTTTACACAATGGAATACTACTCAGCAATCAAAAAAGAGGAAATCATGAAATTTGCAGGCAAATGGTGGGACCTAGAAAAGATCATCCTGAGTGAAATATCCCAGAAGGAGAAAGACAAACACGGTATATACTCACTTATATAGACCTATAAGATATGATAAACATAATGAAATCTATACACCTAAAAAAGATAATCAAGAGAGCGTACATGGGGTAAGATTATCAATCCTCGTTTTGAAAGACAGATGGGATGCACATTAAACATTGACAGGAGTCTACTGAGCGCATTTGAAAGACTCTAACTAGCAGTGTTTTCAAAGCAAAGACTCATGACCAAACCTTTGGCAGAGTACAGGGAATCATAAGAAAGAAGGGGAGTTAGTCTGATGAAGAAAGGATAGGAGCTCCACAAGGACCAAACATATCTGGGCACAGGGTCTTTTCTGAGACTGACATGCAACCAAGGACCATGTATGAATGTAACCTAGAACCTCTGCTTAGATGTAGCCTGTGGTAGCTCAGTAACCAATTGGTTTCCCA
This sequence comes from Psammomys obesus, assembly GCF_907164565.1. Classification (NCBI taxonomy): domain Eukaryota; kingdom Metazoa; phylum Chordata; class Mammalia; order Rodentia; family Muridae; genus Psammomys; species Psammomys obesus. The sequence continues at coordinate 2,530 of NW_026591323.1, read as the reverse complement.
TAGTGAGGGGAACAAGGACTATTTCTAACAGGAACTCAATGACTGGCTCTTTGGCCTCCCCACCCCCCAAGGGAGGAGCAGTCCTGTTAGGCCACAGAGGAGAGCTTTGCAGCCAGTCCTGAAGATACCTGATAAAACAGGATCGGATGAATGGGGAGGAGGTTCCCCCTATCAGTGGACTTGGCAAGGGGCACGGTGGAGATTAGGGAGGGAGGGACTGGGAGGGAATGAGGGATCGGGACACAGCTGGGATACAGAGTTAATAAAATGTAATTGATAAGAAAAAAAAATAATAAAGCAGATGAAACACACACACACAAAAAAAAAGAGATAAGTCAAAGAACAAAGTCACCCAGGCAATATGAAATTAGAACATTTAGAAAGGGAACACGATAGTATTCCTTACAGAGGTAAGCATTACCTTGTTTCTACTTCTGAATACAATTATAGATTGTGAAATCTACTGAAAATGTCAGATTATAATTGTTTCAGATTATAAACTGTTTATCAAGTGGTCTGTGAATCTGAACCACAAAAATCATTCAGAGAAGTTGTCATTCTCTCCTGTTTAGAGCTCTCTACTCCATATTATTCCAATCCATTTGGTTGAAAATAGCCTCATTGAGTCTGGGGATTATGTTTTTCTCATTACTTACATTCTTTTGTGTGTTGGCCATTAAATATTTTTATTCTATAGAAATATTTGCCTATGTGGTACAATTTTAATCATTTATCAAAGGGTAGACTAAAAATCAACAGAAAGCAGGCCAATCAGAATGTCTGTTTAGGAGTGATACAAAAAATACTATACTTTTTGAATGGACTCATGGTATATTCACTTACCGCCATTTTCTATTACAGTCCACATGTGATTTTCACTTCTCCCAAATCTAGCTTTTTCTCATATTTTTAATGTTAATTTTTAATGTTAGAAATTTTTATTAATGTCCTTTGTTTTTATTTCTTGCAATTTCTCTGTATGATACTTACTTATATGATATTACGAATAACATGAGTCAGGGTCTAAAAAGATCCTTTCAAATGTTTTTCAATTGAATATTTCAGGGAAGTCTATTAGGTTTTAAAGACTAATGCTTCCATGATTGGATTCCATGTAAATTAAATCAAAATTGTTACCTTTTCCATTTATGAACAATGAAATTTTGTACTCATTTATTTTCTCATATTTCTCCTTATGTGTATGAGTTACCCAGCACTGTCTTATTTATTTTAGGTCTTCATGTGTCTGATCCATTGCACATGTACTTCCTGTTGCTTGTCAGGACACTTTATAAGAAATTTTCTCTGTGAGCAGGGTATCATAAGCTTGGAACTTTAACACACTACTTTGAGAAATACAAGTGAACAAACTATTTTCCAACATTGTTCAAAGCTGCATTGGTATTGTACTGAAGTCTACACTCTGTCTAGACATTATTTAAGTGAATGCACATCTTAATTGAAGTGAGACTCAGTGCATAGAAGGAAGGTTTTAATTCACCTAGATTTACATTTAGTACATCTCATTAATATTATATATGTATATATAAGCTAGATACATATACATGCCCACACATATAATGAACTTTGGTAGAGTAAGAAAATAGCAAACAATACCAATAATGTATGTTTATCTAAATCTGTAAAGTAACTAGCATTCTACCATGCTGGTGTGAAGAGCTGGGATAATTTAATAGGTCCCTCTAGGTATATATTTTTCAGACATTCTTCCTTGGAGTATTAAAATTTTTTTCTTCGCAGCCTACATTTACAGTCCAATCTTTATTAATTATATCTCCTCCCAATCTTCTGTTGCATTTTTATTTTGTAATGTTTAATTTGAGAGTGGCATATCCCTTTGGTTGCTTTAATATCCCAAGTACTGTTTTATTTCCATTCTCATGGGTGCAAAAAAATTAAGGCTTATTTAATGAGTCTTTGCTGTATAAATACTTCTTTCATATGGTATTTACTAATAGTAATTAAGGCATGCCTAGTAAAAATGTCAATGCTCCAGAATTAATTTTAGACCCCCTATCTAAAATCAAAAGTTTAAAAATAAAGAAAAATCCCTTTCAATATGACAATATATATATATATGTGTGTGTGTGTATATATCCTTTTAAACAATAAAAGTGGTATATTTGAACACTTATACTAAATAGAATTGAAAAATATACAACAAAGATGTCTTTAAATATTGGTTTATATAATTATTACTAGTAGAACATTATAGCTTCACATGGGTGTATAATTTTACCATTGGTTATTCAAATATTTTAATGTTTATTATTGATAAGTAATTTTAATCTCATTGAGCTCTTTAAATTATTAGTAGTAGATTTGTTAAATAAAGATGTAGTGTTAATAATTATTCTTGAATTTGTTTCTCATGTTTTTGTTCTGTAATCATATATGTTATTTTTTACCACATGCATTTTTTCTTTAACAGTGAAAGTTAAAAAGTGAGTATAGAGTTTGAGGGGGGCAGAGCCAAGATGGTGACTAGCACACAGTTTCTGAGCTGTGG
>NW_026591322.1:0-2937 GCF_907164565.1 Psammomys obesus | reverse complement strand
GTGTGTGTGTGTGTGTGTGTGTGTGTGTGTGTGTGTGTGTGTGTGTGCTTGTGCCTGTGTGTGTGCATGTGTGTATTATGTGGTATACATGTTTGTATACATAAGCGTGGGCATAAGTGTGCCACCATGTACATGTGGAGGTCAGAGGAACACCTCAGGTGACATTACTGGCCTTCCATCTTGTTTGAGACAAGGCCTTTTCTTGCTGTTTGCCATTGTGTACTCCAGGCTAGCTCGCCATGAGCTTCCAGGGAGTGGCCTGTCACTGTAGGAGGATTGGGGTTCCAGTTGCATGCTGCCACATCCGGCTTTAGAAAGGCTCTGGGGCTCTGGACTTAGGTCTTCACACTCCCTCAGCAATCGCTTTCCCCATTGAGCCATCTCCCAAGCCCGTAAGAGTTTCTTATTTGTTGAGTCCCCCTGTTGAGCTCGGTTTTTCCAGTTAGTTTCGGCAGACCCAGTAGGTCAATATTTCCCATCCCTATCCCGAATGCTCATAGGGTTCTGCCCTCTCCAGGTCCTCCCGGTGCTTCTTCCCAGACATTCTCCTGTAATCCTTCTCAGTTGCTCTTCCTCACTAGGGTCGTCACATCAGAGGAACTCAGTGGACCATGCTAGCTTGTTTCCTTCTCCCTCCTGAGTAGGGGTTTCTTAGACTCTAAAGCATCAGATATTGGACAGGTCTACTCTTGGCTATGGAGCTCTCTACACAGAGCATTGTAAGATGGCTAGCAGCCTCCCCAGCCCCTATCCACCAGATGCCCATAGCACCTTTCCAATCATGACAATAAAACTGCCTTTAGACAGTGCAAAATATCTTTTGTGGGGGGGGGGATATCACCCCACTGGGAAGGGTGGGCATAAACAATGAAGGTCAAGCTCCATTCTTGCTTTCAAACATTGCCGTTCTAGTACCTTCCTTCCCTGTCCCCAGACATCTTCCGTATACTGTCCTTCATCTTCTGCCTCTTCGCTGCTGTGTCTTTCTGCAATTCTGTCCCCCTGATGTCCTTGTTCCTCTGGTGTGATAAGTGGCACAAAAGAATCTCTGATATCTGATAAATACAGGGTAGAAGCAATTTTTTTAATCTACCAGTTCACAACTTTCACATCATCTTTTCAGACATGATTTCTTCTTCTTCTTCTTCTTCTTCTTCTTCTTCTTCTTCTTCTTCTTCTTCTTCTTCTTCCTCCTCCTCCTCCTCCTCCTCCTCCTCCTCCTCCTCCTCCTCCTCCTCTTCCTCCTCCTCCTCCTCCTCCTTCCATGGTTGATTGTTTATCTGTTATGCACTTAGGAGCAGATTTGCATTTATAACCATCTGTATCATCTCTATGCATAGCAACCAGACTTTGAATATATAGGCTATGTATTAGTCTCACATAACATTAGTTTGTAATTGCTGTATTCTAAGTTTTTTTTTTTTGCCAAATAAAGTAAAAGAATACCATTTTTCTCTTATCCTGGAGTAATAACATGCCCATAATCCCAGCAGCTAGGAAGCTAAGGCAGGGGGGTTATGAGTTCAAGATCAGGCGGGCAAGGTCTCTATTTTAAAAAGCCCTATTTCCCGAAGCCACACTCTGCTACACTTATTATTATATTGTTTGATAAGCCAGAACTTTTAAACTCAGTTAATTTAAGTTAGTTGTTCAAAGCCCCAGATCTGACAGATAAGATAGTTAGGGTGTTTAAGCTGAAATCCTATCTCAGAGTTGACATTCTAAGCCACTATACCAAGAAATCCTTTGTGTTCATCTTTTCCACCCTCACTGCACCAAAACCAGAAGTTTTGCATACTTCATCTGTTCAGCAAACATCTACATTTTTAGCTATGTACTCTCACCGCCCTGAGTAACCTAGCAGTTAGCACTGGGTTTTAGCCCTTCCTAGGACAGTGGCTACCTTATGTGTTGAAGGTGCAGTAGCACTTGCTTCTGAAAAGGAGAGCCCAGACACACTTGCTCCTTGCCTCCAAACCCCATGACTTAAAAAAATCAATTTAACCAATTGCCTTTGATTGTTTTTAAACAGTGTTTGAGCCTGGTGAGGCCCATGGGTTTAGAATTAGACCTAGTGGGCAGATGCAACTTTGAACTTAACACACAGAAGCATTTCTTCTTGGAAGCAGTAATGAAATTACTAGTATCAACTTCCATGTTTAGCATGTGCTGGGCTCTGTTTCCAATAACTCATGTACATTAAGTTATCTAATTCTCACAGTGACATATAAGATAGGTCCCTATTTTGTCATCGATAAACTGAGTAACAAAAAGCTTAAATGAAATGTCTGAGTGATGGAACCCTAGAGACAAAACTCTTAACCAGTATTTTCTATTTTCTCTCAAAGAAATGGGCTGCTTGTGGGTACAGAACATTTTCTGATTGGAGTACAGATTAACAGCTCAGAATGTTTCTGTACTGGGTCGGTTTCTTCCCTCCGAGCCTTTCTGTTGTTTACAGTTGTAAGATTCTCCAGCCCAGAAAGCATATCTTGACTTGGCCTCTTCGGTGCTTTTCATGGTGTCTGTCACATAGTAGGCCTTCAATAAAACTAAACTGAAGACCTAAATCCCAACATCTAGGGTCTGTGAAGATGGAAAGAGCAGATCTGATTCCAGAAGCCCTCCCTGTCAGAGGCAAGCACTTCCTGCCGGGAGTTAGTTCTACTTGCATGACATCATCTGCTGCCTCTGAGACCCGAAGGTCAGAAGGCGTGGTTTGTGGTGAGCTTCCTCAGTCCATCCCCAGGCAGACACTGAGTCCATCAAGGACACTCTTAAAGAGTCTGATAAATCAAATTACACTGACCCAAACATGCACAGTCAGTTGAATCCCTTGAATAGCTAAAGTCACTAATACATCTTTTGAAGAGGAGACTGTGGACTGTGCATGGGACAGATAATAGACCTCTTTTAGGTAAGCCTTCATGAAATCAA
>NW_026591321.1:0-28741 GCF_907164565.1 Psammomys obesus | reverse complement strand
TAAATACACTTCTGTCATAGACACAATTTCAATACTTTTTTTTTTTTGCTTATTAATTTTCTTGTTTAGTTCTTGGAGTTTATGGTAGGTGACCTTGTCTTATTCACTCTCTTCCCTGAAACTTGACATAATGCCTAGCATGCAGTAGAAAAATCAATGTAATTTGTTCAATGAACTCCCACCTCCATCCTCTGCTCTTTTTCCTTTTGTGTTTAGAGTGTCTCCCCGCTCTTTGACCTTTTTGCAAAGCTCATGTGCCCACGGATCCAGCCTCTAAAGGAACTCCATGTTGCTCTGTCCCAGAAATTGGGCATTCACATGTATCATAATATCAGTAATAACAACAGGTTTATTTTCTAAAATAATTTTTAAAAATTTGACGTGTGTGGGTATTTTCCCTGTATGTTTGTATGTCATATGCATGCCTGGTGCCCTTGGAATTCAGAAGAGGATAGAAGTTCTTCTGGAAATGCAGTTGGGATGGTTGTGGACTATTGTATGGGTGCTTAGAACTAAACCAGGACCATTTGAAAAAGCAATAAATGCTCAAAACCTCCAAGCCATCTCTTTAACCTCATTTGATGATTTTCTTTTCATTTAAAAAAAATGTTATTTATTTATTTATCTATCTAGCTATTTATTTATTTATTCACTTTATATCCTAATCATAGTCCCCTTCCTCCTCTCCTCTAGGTTCCATCCTCCCTCCTTCTTCCACCTATCCTCCTCTCCTACCTCCCCCCCCCACCAACAACCCACTCCAACACTCCAACGTAACTTGTTACATCAGGACTGAGTGTATCTTCTTCCTCTGTGGCCTGGCAAAGCAGCCCCACTCTTTTTTTTTAAATGATATTTTAATGTGTGCTTTTTGCTATTTACAGTAGCAAGTATTTTTAAAATATTAGCTAACTCAACTTATGCAATCATACAGGCATTAAGAGATAATGCCCTCTGTTTCATAGACAGGTTTAGAGAATTTAAATAACTTGCCCAGTGTCACAAAGTAAGGTAGGAATTAGAGTGGGAACCCAAGTGTATCTAATTGTAAGAATTATGAACATTAGGATCGAACTATATATGATATGTCTACCTCTCCCAAATTTCTGGAAGGCAGGGGATATTTAATTAGATATTTAATTCTACTGCCATCAACATTGATGATTAACAAATATCTATGAAACAAGTAAATCTGCCACCCACAAGTTTCTCTGAACACTTTGTCAATCTGCTAGAAAATACTCTTAGACAACCAGGAAAAGAACAATGGAAAGAAATTGGGCTGGATGAAACTAAGAAATAGGCATACAAAGTAGCTAACAAGGAGTCCTGGACTTGATGTTTTTTTTTTTTTTTAACACTAAAGACAATACTAAGGTCACTGCCAGAGAAGACAGACATTATGTAATTAGGGAAGGCAGTGCCAGCAATTAATCCAGAAGCTGCTTCAAACTGAAACATGCCGGTGTTTGCTCATGTCCCCGCTCACACAAACAAAAGGCCTACATCTTGGAAACTGTTTTGCTTTGTTTGTTTGCAAAAGCTCAAGTCGTTCTTCATTTGGCAGCCAGTGGCACAGTCATGCTTGGAAGCATCTCCCGGACCACAGCGTTCACTGCGGACTGCTGAAAGCAAATGGGAAGGTAACTAAGAAGCGTGCTGCAGGTGTGAGGGGCACATCATTAGAATGGACAATAGGAGACAGTGGATTCTGCAGGCTTCTGCCTGCTGGAGTGTGGCCATTTCCACCCAAGAAGAAAACTGAAGCTCTCAGTGGGAATGCTCTGGGAAGAACTGGAAGACCAGCATGGATTGGGGTTCTGTGTGCCATTTCCATGTTTGGGTTATTATCATATAGTCTCCTATGCTCCTGGCAGGAAAGTTGGTATTCCCGTTTTATAGAGAGGAAAACTGAGGCTCACAGACATACCTGCCATAATGATGTAACCAAGTTTAGTTGCTGATCTCAGATTTCAACACTGGTTCTCTGGTTGTAAAGTTTTGCCTTTCTAGTCCATGCTCCTATTACCCATGAAAGTCTTACACTTGCCATCATCCTCTTTGTTATTCATCAACTGTCAGGCGGTGGTTTAGAACCTTCCTACAGGCTGTTTCCGCTGCCTGACCAGCTCTTTTCCTAAATTCTGTATATCCCCTTCCTTCCTCACTTCAAGGTCTTATGTAATATCACCTTCTCAATGAGATTCCCCCCCTAGAGCCTCCAACTTCAGCCCCATGCCTTCTTTCTTACCTTGAAGGTAATCTCAGTAGTCAGTGTGTTTTCGCGTGCACGTGTGTGCACGCACACTCACGCATGCAGGGGTGTGTGCTAACAGCAGGTGTGTGAATTCCAGGCAATAGTTACCTTCTAGAAGTCCAAGAGAACTGGATATTCAGCTGGTTGGCTGTTGGGAATTCTTGTCCATGGGCCACCAGGCCAGGCAGACAGAGATGAAAGAGATGACTGACTATAATTCATTGCTCCTTTGCCTGAGAGACAGAGGTGATCCGAAGAACATGTCCCCAGCTTCATGGTATTTCTCATGGAGTTCAGTATGTCTTCATCATCACTGAAATGATGAGTCTGGTTTTTTCATAATAGATACTTGTTAAACCAGAAATCTTTCTTTTCATCTACCCTACCTTTCCTCTAATCAGACAATGACACATTAGGGTTTTACTAAGCACAGCATGCCATGTTCTGTGACTAGGTCCTAGGGGTCAGAGCTGAGTGTAGAAAATATTTCCCTCAGCTCAGCAGGTAAAGGTGCTTGCAAGCAAGCCTGATGACTTGTGTTTGATTCCCAAGTCTCACATGGTTGAAGGCGAGAACACTGACTGTTGCAAGTTGTTTTTTACTTCCATTTGCACATACCATACCTACCCACACCCACACAGATACACACCCACATTCCCCCACACACACACTAAGACACAGACACACACGTGCATACACAGACACAGTCACAGACACACACATACAGAGACACCCATACAGAGTTACACACAGAGTAAACAGATAAATGTGATACAAACATATCTCACTGGCATGGGGTCTGTCTTACCCTGCCAAGGATGTAAGATGGACAGACCCACACATTTAATCCATGCATTTAAGAACTGCATTTTATTCCATGTGGGACTGAAGGCTCAGAGGGGGTGGCACACATGGAAGAGAAGTAAAGGCGGTTTTAGGGAAACGGTTGAGGCCAGACATGAGGATTCATGGAGAAGGCTATTTTTCCAATACAAACGATGTCAGACTTGAGCCAGAGAGCAACTTCAAAAACTTAAAAGGTTCTTAAAAGGGGGAAGGTAAGGCACACTACTCAGAAGAAGGAGGGGGATTTTTATAGAAGATACAGCAAGGACATAAGGTGGGGTGGGTTTCCCAAGTCACAAGTACAGAAGCGCACATTCACACCCCACAAGTCAACTGTCACTGCAGCTTCTCTAAATCGGATCTTTCCTCCGCGGCCCTTTAATCACCAATGACAGCCACGGCTTCCGCAGTGACAAGCAGAGAACAATGAAGCCATATTACTCTGATCTTGTCATCTGAATGCTGGAAAACTTCTAAGGGCTGGCTGCCAGCTGCCTAGGGAATGAGGTTCACACTCTTCACCAGAGTTCTCAGTGTTGCCCACGGGGCCCCATTCTTGTTAACTCACTCCCACCCTGTACCCCTGCTCCTTCCAGGCAGCTCATTTATCGAGGGCCACACTGCTACGAACTGTCCGCTTTCTTGCCTCCAGCCATACTTGCCTTTTACCAGAGTGCCACCCACGCTACCTGCCTTGGGTGTGCTAACGACATCCACCTCAGCTCAGGCACTTCACACAAAACCATGCATCTCCTCCAATATGATGCCCAACTAATGGTGGCATGCTGTGGCACTAACAGGGTGGATGGGGGGAGGGGTTGTGCCAAAGGCAGGGGACATGGTGGCAGGAAGGAAGCCAGTGTGATGAGTTATTTCTCTGGTTTTCCTCAGCCAATCAAAATTCAGAGTTGCCCTGCCCATGGCTGGATGCAGGGTAGGGGGACACTGACCTGTTGCTTCTTTGCTTATTCAGTATTCATGCTTGTATCTGTCCTTGTACCTAGCACTTTTCATTCACCATCCACTTTGTTCTTTTTGCCTATTTCTGTGTGGAGGGAGGAAGTTGTTGGTTTTGCCAGGTCTGTTTACTGCTCTTCACTGTGACTTCCACACAGCAGGAAATTGGCAGTGTTTGCCACGTTTTGGGGAATCGAAAAAAGGAAAGAGAAGGTGAAAGGTGGGAGGAAAGAAAAGCCAACAGGCCACCATGGCCTCATTAATTTCAGTTTGAGTGTTTTAGACCCTACTGTTTCCTCCAGGTTACCAAAGCAAATTTATCTGAGCAAATAAGCTTGCATATTTGCATTTCTTTGAACCCTAATTTGACATGCAAATAAGCCACTAACTAGACCAGGCTTCAAGCTCGGTGTTTAAACAGAAATCCCTTCAGCTCTTGAGAGCCCTTTCACAGAGGGAAACTAGCGCTAGCCAGCGTGGGCAATGATGAAAACGAGGGCACCTGACGAGACACATCAGTGCTCTTCTTAGACTTTTCCTGCCCCATTGTTTCAGAGCATGTTTTCCTCAAGCACAGATTCCGTGAGCTAGAGACAACTTACAACTCTTCAGGTATCTTGGGGCTCAGGCCCTAGCCCCCCAGTTACACCCTCAATGAAAAAGAGCTCAATGCTCCCCAAGCAAGACAAATTCCATGCTCGTCGTTTGATTCCCATTTAGAACTGAACCAAACTCCATCACGGCCTTCCGTGAAGCAGCCCTTTAAACACTTGAATACTGCAAGTGGTATCTTCCTGTCGATAAACATGATGGTGTCACCACCATGGTCATTTATTATCTTTGCTCGTTACAGACCGTCTACTATCTAATACCGTATTCTCACACTGTTGGCGAGGTCAGGGTCAGTTTTTCCCTCGACATCTCCAAGCCCCTTTAACATCACAACTTCCGTTGGCCACTCTCTGTTTAATAGACACCTTTTCATCTTCTCATTTGAGGCCCCACTCAAATAATATTATCCCTTCAAAGAAGCTTGGGTGACCATACTAAATGAAACAGTACCACCTCCATATTTCCATTGCACCCTCCCAGTCCCCACATGCTTGTCACCCTGTTATTCAGGATGTTAAAAATAAGACTCACAACTCTCCTGAATCGTCTTTTGCCCTAAAGTACTTGGTTCCATTTCTTTTATGTTCGGCAGCTGACAGCATTTTAAGTCTTAGGCACCACCCTCTGCCTCGCATCTAGAAAAGCCAACAAGAAAGTGGCAGCAGAGCTTTCTTTGGTAGCCAGGAGAGGTACACACCTATTTGTACAAGAAAACTGTCCCTTCATCCCTGCCTCACTGCTAAGAAAGATTCTTCAAATCAACCTTCCTGCCTTCCAGGAAGCTTTAGAATGTAAGTGATCAACCTTCTAATGTCTTAATGTGGAGGGAGTGGCATCAGTTTAAATCTCTGGCTCAACTTTTGAATAGAAGCCTATTCTTTCTGAAAGGCATTCCAAGGAACTGCCACACATGTTAATTTAGTGGCCATGTTCCGTGGCATCTTTCTGGTTTCTTGAAATGCAGGTTCAGACTTCTTATTAACACAGCCACAGACATGATTCCCAGCACTGCCACTTCTGGTTTCAGAAAATGAGGGACCCCTCATCTGCGGGCTCCCTTACACTAATCTCTTCATGCCTCACCCTGACTGTATAGCCACCTATCTCCAGTTTATAGATAAGCAACCTGAGGCACAGGGCGGTGAAGAGTTTGTCCAAAGCTACAGGGCAGGTAGCAGAATGGAGACGGACAAGCCGGTCGCTGGGCCCAGCTTACACTACAGAGCTGGCTGCTGCTCTGCCCTGGTTGTGGGAAGTCATTGCCATGAAGGATACCTGCAACCAACTCATCTAATCCTCTCTCAGTCTTCAAGTGAGGGCTTTGACCCTCATTTGCAGATGAGGAAACTGTAGCCTCAAAGGGATGGAAGACTCCCTGAACATGGCAAAGGCACCTCACATGGAAGCTCCTGGAAGGCTCTGAAAGCATGGAATTATAAGCACAGACAGCTGTCACCCATGCTCAGAAATGGGGTATCGATACAGCTAGCTAATAGTGAGAAGCTGGGGAAATTGCCTGAAACCTATCTCCGACTGCACATTAATAAGAAATAAGGATCCTTATAATTAACACTTAGCTGTTCAAAGAATAAAATCCCCCCGGCAATCCCATTGATGTAAGGGAATTGCTTTTTTTTTTTTTTTTCACATACACACACCAAAAAAAAAAAAAAAAAAAAAAGTTTTTTTTTTTTTTTTTATTTGAAAAGAAATGTATGTTAACTATAGGAAATGGAGAAAACTAACAATGCCACGGCTAACTCATTTCTCAGCGTCCAGTTAAAACTCCCATAACAGACATTTCTACGAAAGTGGAATTGTGTGAAGGATCAGGTCTTAGAGCCATTTCTTGCCCTTAGGTTAACATGTAATCCTACCTTGTAGGTGATGGCAACAAGTCACTTGACCTTATTAAGTCTGTTTCCTTGGGGGGGGGGGATTGCTGCATGGAATGAACCACCTGCCCAGGTGACTCATGAGAGTCCAAGCAAGCACCTGTGAGAGCTCCCAGCCTGGTGGCTGTAGCAGAAGCTCAACTATGTTGCTATGTTCCTGCTCTACTTCATTTTCCCTTATGCTGAGGACCACACTCCCATCATTGAGCACAGACAGGGAATGCTTCCCCTCTCTTGTTGTGAGCACGCTCACTGTTGGTCCTCAGAGGCACTGCTGAAGGAGACATTAATTTGATAGACATGGAGGCAGAGATGTGTCTTCTTATCAGTCATATCGGTCCTTCAGTCTAGAAAAATCAAAGGGCTATTTGTCTGTTTCATGTGTTGTTTTATTACAATATTAGGGAGAGTAGTAAGTGTTTTGTCAAAATATATGTTTATGTTAATTATCATAAAGAAAAAAATAAGAAGAATAAGAAAATTACTTGGGAAAATGTGTCTTAGATTTCTGTCAGTTGGAAGCAGACAGTATGTTCTCTTGATAAACTTATTTTTTAATTTGCATATACTAAGGACACAAAAGCAAAGTAACTACATTTCTCTAACTGAAGAATTAACAAAGAAAAGGGAGAACAGTTTTGGCAAATTATGCTGTGCTAGAAATAGTCTCAGAAAAGAATGCCCAAGTAGGGTGGAGAGTAAGGGAGGGCATCCTTGCGGGCCTTTGGGCTGAGACAGTTTTCCAATATTTCCATTCATGCAGATGCTGTACTCTGATCATATTCCCTTTCTTTATTTCTCTTGTTTTTCTCCCTTCCATCTTCCTTTGTACTTGAGCTGAGTTCTGACATATACACAGGAGTCACCTAGCAGGGAGAAGAAAGGGGAGGGAAGAACATGCAGGCAGAAGAGACACTGGAAAATATGTGCACTTGACATATGGAGCTGTCCGGGAGAAAGGAGAAGTAACTACAATCATTTAGTAGGCTTGAGTGAATAATGGTTGCCAACACTCACCAAGTACACAGTACGTGCAATAAACCACTCTAAGCACGGAATTCATTATACAGACATGGAGAGATTCAAGAGCTGAGGGCAGAAATAAGTCTCAGAAATGAAAAAGAATCAGGCAATCAGGGCTACCATCAGAATGCCTTCCTAGCTCCCCATCTACAGACAAGCTCGTGCTGCTTCTCAGTGCGGTATAACCTCACAGCTTCAGCATCTTCTCAGTTGTATCGGCTCCCAAATGTTTAGGGGGGTTGGGATTGGCTGGCTGGAGTAGTTACCTTTTGTTGCTGTAATAAAGCACTGTGACCTGAAGTCACTTAGAGAAGAAAGAGTTTATTCTGGCTTACAGTTCCAGAGGGAGAATTCATAATGGCAGGCAAGGCAGGACAGTGGGTAGGCATGGTGGGAGAAATCTGAAAGATCACATTTTTTTTAACTTTTATTAATTACACTTTATTCATTTTGTATCCCCCCCATAAGCCCCTCCCTCCTCCCCTCCCAATCCCACCCTTCCTCCTCTTTCTGCATGCATGCCCCTCCCCAAGTCCACTGATAGGGGAGGTCTTCCTCTCCTTCTTTCTGATCTTAGTCTATCAATCAGTTCTCATCAGAAGTGGCTGCATTGTCAGGGTTCTAGGTTATCTCCACGGATAGTCCTTGGTTGGAGTATGAGTCTCTGGGAAGTTCCCTGTGTTCAAATTATCTTGTTCTGTTGCTCTCCTTGTGGAGTTCCTGTCCTCTCCAGCTCTTACTATTTCCCACTTCTTACATAAAATTCCATTCACTCTGCTCGTCAGTTGGTCATCAGGCTCAGCAGCTGCTTTCACAGTCTGCATGGCAGAGGCTTTCAGAGGCCCTCTGTAGCAGGTTCCTAGGTTGTTTCCTGTTTTCTTTTCCTTCTGATGTCCATCCTCTTTGCCTTTCAGGATGGGGATTGAACATTTTAGTTAGGGTCCTCTCTTTTGCTTAGTTTGTTTAGATGTACAGATTTTAGTGGGTTTATTCTATGTTGTATGTTTATATGAGTGAGTATATACCATGTGTGTCTTTTGCACATTTTTAGCTACATGTAGGAAGGAGAGAGAGAGAGAGAGGCAGAGAGAGAGAGAGAGGTTGGGCAAGGCCATAAACTCTCAAAGCCCAACCTTGATGATTCAAGGCTCCACCTTGTAAAGATTTCCCAGATGGAGGGGAGAAGGACCTCCCCTATCAGTGGACTAGGGGAGGAGCATGAGAGGAGAAGAGGGAGGAAGGGTGGGATTGAGAGAGGATGAGAGAGGGGGATACAGCTGGGATAAAAAGTGAATAAATTGTAATAAATAAAGAAAAATAAAAGTAAAAAAAAAATTCCCAACCTCACATACTGCAAGCTAGGGCAAAGAGTTTAATTATATGAGCCTGTAGAGGACATTTCTCATTCAAATCACTACACTAGTCTATCTCAGCTAAATAAACAGTGACCTGGGAAACAAAAGACAATTTTAGGAAGGAGGAGGATCTGCCTGTGAGCCTACTCTTGGAAATATTGCAATCTCACAAAACAGGCGCCACTCCCATGAAAGGGTACAGACAACCCAGTGTTTGTGGGTAATTGGTGATTAATCTTGAGGATATGGAGCTATGGTCATTATGTGTGTTATCTGTTTAGTTAAAACACTTTACAGTTATGAGCAGGCTTTAAAGGATTTGGAGTAAGGAACGACACTAAGGCCAAATCTTTTCAGGAAAATCTCTCCTGTGGAGGCTTTCAAGTAAACTTAATGCACCACATATGGGTGCGTTTGTCTTCATTCTCTTCCCAAACACCAGCTTAAAGTGATAGTAAATAGATAGAAATAAATACAACACGAGAGGAGGAAGCAGCTAGAAGGGATAGGACCAAGATTCTGGAAGATGGATTAGGAATGGGCCAGCCAGGGAGAAGCTGAACCCTGACCACTTGCCAGGGTCGGGGGAGAGGTGTCCAAATGAATAGAATCTACTAGGGCTAAATCCTAAACTAAGATGGGATTTGAGGACACTGGACCTCAAGAAGAGCAAGCATGAAGCTAGTGGTAATAGTACTAATAGTAATAGTAGTGATGATGATGATGTTTAGCTAATATTGCATATAGAATCCTCAGCCAAAGGCCCCCTCTTTCTTGTGTAGGTCAGGGATAAGACCACACTTTCCTCGCTGACCAGCTGCCCATCTGCATTTGTCCTCTGTGCACAAACACTGTGCAGAGTGAGGAGCAGAGGGAGGAATGCAAGTGAAAACACAGAATCAAGTGAAGTTTGGATCTGAAAGTGCTAGACTCCATCTCTCATTCTTAGGCCTTGTCTTACCAAATCACTTTAAATTGCACATCCGCCTTTTGCTAAGCCACAGAACAGTGACTCATAGAGAAAATTAGTTTCAGAGAGAATGCTAATGAATATATATCAGTGCGTGAGAGGATGAAGAGAAGATGTTAGTATCAATGGGAAAGTTGTCTTTCTAGTCTGCTTATTCATGCTTCCCTTCACTTTTTCCCCAAATGAAACTACCTAGTTTCCAATCAGCTTTTAAATTGTTTCACAATTGTATGTTAACAGACAGCTGATGAGAACTAGATATTAAGAGAAGCCTCCAATAAGTTATTCTGTGCTAAACAGAAAATATAACAAGAGAAAGAGATGAAATTGTTGGGAACATGGATAATAATGACCTTAAAAGAACTTTAATCACATGTATTGATAACCAGATAGTATCTAAAAATAGAAAGTATTTATCTGTAAAAGAATTTGAGGGTGAAATTTAGGGAACATCATGGGAAGAGAAAGCAAAGGGCCAAGGAATGGCAATTAAAGGCAAAAGAGGCAGAAATCAGAGGATCAGCTCAGGGCTTTATGGTCATACGGCAAAAAGAAAAACTAGCAGACAAATTATATCATAGAATTAATATAACATTTCCAAGAAATAAAAACAAGAGTTTCTAGATTAATAGTACCTACCGAGTGTCCAATTCAAAGACTTGGATAACAATTAAAAAAAGAAAAAGAAGAAAGGCTTACAAACAAGTATGCTAATGTGAAACTTCAGAAAAACTGGAGTAAGATCTGAACCCTAAAAGCTCAGACATGACACAATACCAAATAGACTGACCAGACAAAAACCAACATGCACAAATGATACAGAAAGACCATGGCACCAGCAATACCAACTGCTGGGAATCAATGAGGCACTATTTCAGAAAATGATTTTCAACTCCAAAATCGAATATCCATACAAACGTTCAATCAAGCATAAAACCAGAACAAGGTATTCCAAAACATCCCAGGACTATTCAGAGGTTTTGATTATTGTATGTACAATCTCAGATGTAGGCATAGGTACTGATGAAAAATTTAAGATAGTGCAACAAGCATATATGTAAAATAAGTATATTTGTTCATATAGGAAAACAAGGAAGCAGACACTCTGTGTGGAAGATTGCTAATGGAAAATTTCAGACCCCATAGCCACACACCAAACCTGATTCATTGAATCCTTAGTAGAACAAGAAGTGGGAGGCATCAGTAATAAAAGCAGTGGGAACAAAAAGAGCTGAAGCACAGTTAGGAACAGCATGTCATCATTGGAAACTCACTATAAAGGCTTGAGAGATCCTGTTGAAACATTTGGGGGAAAAGAAATGAGACACACAGAAAGCTACACAAATTAAAAAGAGGAAGTAAATATCAATCCCAGGAAACTATCATTTGTACTGGACATTGAAATGAATTACATGGAAAACAAAGGGAATAAACACCTCAAATGTACAGCTTCCTCATTTTGTGATGACCCACACAACAGAAGAAAGTACTGGCAAAGGTGAAGAAATGCCAGTACAAATCTGAAATGAAGGCACAAATATTTGGAAAATAAATTTAAAAAGTCTAAGTGATCTGAGGAACAAAGCAATCAGCCATGTAGACGTGTATTGTTGTTGCCCTAGGGTGAGAAATGAGATTGACAGGCAGAATTTCTTTAAAAAGAATCACCAGCAACAGCATTTTCCAAGTCGGAGTTTTTAAGCAGCCCATACCATTACTCCAAGAATTCAGTTTACTCTAATCAAAGTAATTACAAAGAAAAGTCCTCATAGACACATCATACCTAAATTATCAAAAACCAGATTGAAGAGAAAAACATTAAAATAGTAGAGGAAATCTCATATTGTATGATAAATGCAGTAATATTGACAGCAGACTTTCCATGGGAAGGCAGAAGATTCAAGGGCTGTCAATCTAAAATCCTCTATTTCAGTGACTTTCAAAAGTGAGAAAATAAAAAAAAAAGACTTTGATAAATAAAAGTGGAAATACTTTGTTGTTAGCAGAATTACAAAATGAATTGAATATCCTTTAACTGTAATGCTTGAGGCCAAAAAAGTTTTAGATTTTTGAAGTTTCCAAGTTTTGCAATGTTCGCATGAACTTTTACCAGTCAATTGTAAAATTTGAAATTCTCTAGAATCCAAAATCTCTGTAAGCTGATTTTATGATCAAAATTTCAAATTTTATAATTTTTCACATTTTCAAAGTTCTTCAGGTGGAGGGAACTGATGCTAGAGGGAGACAAAAAGAACACACACATACACACACACACACACACACACACACACACACACACTTCTCTAAAGGGTTATCGACACCTTAAAGCAGAACTAATGCAAAACTAATATTACAAATTCTCTAACACAGAGAGAAGTAAAGCACAGGACCACAGAGTAATGGAGGGGCACAAAGTATTGAGTTATACAAATCCTACCCTGCTTACCAGCTGTGTAAGTGCCATATTACTGAAAAAGAGAACCTATATGCAAGATGCATAAGTAATTTATATAGCAAGCTGTAAAACTTAAGTCAAAAGCATAGACAAAGTCAATAAAATGAAATATTGAAATAGCACTGAGTGATCTTGAGGAAATAAGATGTGAAGCCATAAAGGAACAAACAATTGCACCAGAAAACAAGTACCAAGAGATTTAAATCTATCACTATTTTAACTACAATAAATGTGAATAGAAAAGATTTTATAATGGATATAAATAGCAAGTAACAGCTAAAAAGCTCAGATTCTCTGACTGGATAATGAGCAAAACCAGAGTTACCTTATGTAGAAATGTATTCTAAATATAAAGAGCTAGACACATTCACGGTAAAAGAAAGAAAGTTGTATGGTGAACACCTTGAAAATGAAAAAAAAAATGACATGACGATATATAAATATACAGTGAAATGGACTCAAGATCAACATTATTTCCAGAGTTGGAGAGACCTCATTATAATAACTTAATTTTAAAAGAATATTTCATTAGGAAGACACAACAGTCTTGAACAGGTGCCAATGAGCAAGGCCAGACACAGGGATGCTAGAGTTCAATTTATTGTTCTCAAGCAAAAGTTGAAAAAACAGTAACCTGCATTTATCGCTGTAACTCGCTCTTCCTCATCCATTAAGCTGAGAGAGAAAAACATTTTTGCAGATGAATGTTTGTGCATCTCTAACTCCATTTCCTCTATATGTTTCTAAGAAGCAGGTACAGAATTTACATACCCAAAATACATTTACACTTACTGTGTATGTGCGTGTACAGGGCATCTACTACACGGTTACCCTTGTCAGTTGCTAGGGAGGCAGTGAGCAATGAACGCGGCCCCTTATGTTCACAACTCTCACCGACTATTAGAGAATGCAGTAAATCCTCTGTGCTACACTCTTTGACATGCGTGCAGTAATTGGAGGTCATAGAGAAAGAAGCATTTCAGTGCGAGGTTTTAGGAAAGCAACTCTCTGTTGGGTTCAACAAACACGAGAGTTTTAAAATTGACTTTCTAAGAATCTCACTGTGTGAAAGTAGATGTGGTAGTTTCTCTGGGTCTCAGCTTTCTCACATATTAAAGAAGACACGAGGAGTCTGTGTTCCCGTTTCTCTGGATTCTGCTACGTTATGGTATGTCAACTGTGGCACACAGGGAGCCTTCTCTCTCTAGTTTCCCTGCTGCATTCGATTACACTGGGCTTGTGAACCAATATAGATTTGATGGACAGAACATACGCCATCTGCACATTTAAGGAAAAGGATTCATGGAAATTTAGCTTATAATGGAACCCAGTGGGATCTTGCACATTCCACAAGCTATAATGCAATGGTGTGAAATTAAATATGGAATTTGTAGAGAGCTATTCGTTAACCATTTCCACACTGGAAACCAATCTACACATGGCTGAATGATAGAATCATTACATGGGGAAACAGGCATTTGCACTGGAAGAATAAAGAAAAAAATGATTTTACTTCTTCATTCAATCTGATTTCTGTCCAATGAATGGCTTTCTTGGCAAACAATGACACCCAGAATGTTCATTAAGAGAGAGCCTGGCAGCTTGTGCTGAATTCTTTTCAACTGTTTAGTGTGCTGCAATCCAATTAAACGATACAGGGAAGGCATTAAAAACACCACAGAGGACTGCAGAGAACGCCCTGCCACAGGAAACAGCTGAGGTGGAGTCCTGGGGCCCAGGCTCCTCTGGGCTTCTGATGCCCTGGGGACATTTCACTGGCCTTGGTCTTCATTACCTCATCTCATACCATGGAAGTAGTGGAGTAGGTGGCGAGCATTGTCAAATCCATCCCTCCAGACTCAATTTTAAGTGACACAATTTTAAATCAAGGCCAGTTTATCGATTGTCAAGGAAAGTAGTGGACAAGGCTGACAATGTCCTAGGCAAAAAAATCACATAAGCAATTGGGGTGGCTTGAACAAATCCAGGGACAAAGCATAAAGTGGTGTTAAATGAACTAGCAACACGGAGGAGCAGGTTAGATGTAGATTAACAATCAGCGCTATGAGCAAATAAGGCCTTGGACCTGTGGCCTTTGCTCATTTCTGTATTGTCTGTAATCCCAGCACAGTTGGTTCCCGCCAAGCAGCAGCACGATGATGCTAAATGTGGAGCTACGAAGGGATGTGCAGCCTCACTTACACCGCCGTGAGGACTCGCACTAACTGTGCAGCCTGTCCACCAGTCACACAAGGGAAAGGAGAGTAACCCAGGTGCACAGAGTGGGCGTCACAAGCAGAGGAAGCTATGCATTTGGGGAGTTAATTACCCCAATTCAGATCATTTTGCTTTTAGTAATGGCTGTTCAGCAACAGGCTTGCAAAATGTTTTCGCAATACGACTGTTGGGCTCTTAGATATAAGCTATCTAGGTTTAACATAATGTCAGTTAGGGTTCACCTAATGTTTTCCTGAAGCAGCTGGGCTCAGGGATGATGCTGGGGTCGGAGAGGTGAATAAGGAGATTTTTAAAAGGGTAGGACTCTTGCTCCACCATCTCCTGCAAAACACAGTCTCTTCCAAAGAGCCTGAAAAAGTGAGTGCTCTCAACCAATTGTCATCCTTCCAGCTTCTGGCTCTACATTGAATCAGATGCCCTTTCTCTGCTCTCTCTTGCCAATCACTGTATCTTAATCTAGGATCTTTCATACTGTACTCCATTTTGCTTTGTTTATCTTTCCCATTAGTTTAGAAGCCACTTGAGGGCAGAGCCCGTAAGGAATCTTATCTCCATCATGTGACTGACGTAAAGCACTCACAGATAATTTTGGAGCTCAGGAATCACTACCGAAACTTGCTTCTTTCTGGCCTGTGATATGCATCAGTAGGAAATTTTCTATTTACTCCATTTGTTGGCTGTGATAAAGGTATCAGTGCGAGAGCAATCTGAACTTTGGGGTATACAGCTTTGTGTTGAAATCCAAGCATCCTGATGCTAAACTCAGGCAGGGCCACGCAATGTCAAGAAGCTCCATTTAAAGGGGGAATAACAGTGTCCAGCTCATTGAATTGAGTGTGTGCGTGAGGGGGGGCGGAGATAATAGGACACAGGCCAAGTACTTAACAAGAGAATAAAAACCACAGCAATGGCAATTAACATTTTTGAATGCTTAAAATACACAAGTCACTGCCATACCATGATGTAAGCATTAACTCATTTGACACCAAATACCATAAGGTTACCAAAATATATATATGTTTTATGGAACAGAGCTGGGATTCTAATCCATGTTATCTGGCTCCAGAGAAGTTCTTTCATTAGATTCACATACCCTCACTCAAGGCATGGACAGATGGTTCTGCAATGAAGAGTTCTTGCTGCTCTTGTTGGGAACCAGAATTTGGCTCCTACCATTCATACTGCATGGCCCATAACCACCTGGAACTCCAGCTTCAGGGGATATATGACATCCTTTTTTTCAGTAGCACCTGAGCACACATAGGCATATATATGTACACATAAATTAAAACATATTCTCACATATCTATATACACTCACTCATATATACACACACATATATTTATACATACAGACAACATACATATATACACACTCTTCACTCTGATCCACCTTCCTTCTAATATGCCTATAGTTGTTTTACCCATACCCTTGGACCAACCACAATTGCAGTCGGTATCATGATTTAGAGGTCAGGCTTTCTTTCCTATGTGGGAACTTCAGCATTTACTCCGCTCATGTAAATCCTATGGGTTCTCATACAGAATTCTTCTGAAATTTTGTGTAGTATTCTCTCAATTGAAGCATGAAGGATTGATTATTACTCATTTAGTTCATAATGGTTTCCAAAAAGGAAATTTGGGGCAACTTAAACATCAAAATAAGACCCTATAAAGAAGTAGAATTACTATATATGACTATAAATTTAAATTATAGCTGGGTGAAAGGGTTTATGCTTATAATCCCAGCTGCTAGGGTGCTCTAAGACAAGAGAATCTTGAGTTCTAGGTCAGCCTGAACAACATGGTAACATCCTATCTTAATTAATTAATTTAAAAGTGAAAGAAAAAAATCCCAAGTTATTTTGATATGTGTGTGTATGTGAGTCACACATTACCAAAACTATCATCTAATCCTTATATGACATATACCTTTCAGCTTCCTGGTAACTTAGGTGAACAGTGATGTGGGTACAATTTCTGAGCATAAAAACCTTACCAACAGCTTCAGAAAGGAAAAGTAGGAATCCCTTAGACCCTTTTATGGATGAGATTTTAGAGAACAGAGAGAGAGAGATGGAGAGACAGACAGACAGAGAGACAGAGACGGGCACACAGAGAGATGTGTCACTATCTTCACAGAGAGCTCTGGAAAAAACACAGCTTTGGATACACTTGGGGGAGTTTCTCAACATTTCGTTGAGGAAGGTGAATGGACTTGAGGGATGCCAACGTGAAACCCAGGTAGCTGGTGGTGCTGTGACTCTGGAGCGTAGTGCCCAGACCACCCTTCAAGGTAGAAAAGTAAAGAATGACCCGTCTTCACATTCTTTCCTCCCATATTCCCTTACTTTTACTTCTGGGTGATGTTTTAATTTTTTTTGTTTGTATGTTTGTTTGTTTTTGAGATTAAAAAAAAAAAAAAAGAAGGTTGAACACTTTTTCTGTCCTTGTGTTTTACCCATTCATTCTGCAGCAATGCCCAGATTTGGATAATATAATCATGCTCACTGCTGTGAAATAAAATTATAGGACTGGCCTGGACTGAAGTTTCTCTGAAGAAGTGGGTCCATGCTGAAAATTACTTGCTGCCCTTTGCTATGGTGGCAGTTAAATAACTCAACAAGAGGTCCCTCAGAGAAAATCAATACACACCAAATTGCAAAAATGTGGATGCAATTTGTGGGGAAAGTGGATTTGATGCGGGCCTGTTCTGGCTGCCAGCATGGAGTCAGTCCTCAAAGTGGATTAAAACATGTTGAAGCTCCCATTCCAAGAGTGAGGCTGGTCCCTTCCTGGCCTGGCAGTCATTGTCTTCCAAGAGCTCCAAACAAGCTGGCTTGTGAGTTCATGTAGTCTACAGGACCAGTTCTGCCCTGAAGTAGGGCTGCTGTGGCTTCTGTTGAGCTTGACCATAAGCACTTCTCAGCTCAGAGGGAAACATCTTCCTGCACGGTGATTCAAACCCTAAGGATTCTCCTCAAGTTTCACTCCAGGTCCCCCTTGTGCTGCTTAAGCCATATCTTAGAAAAAACCAAACCAAACCAAAACAAAAAAAACTAAACAAAACCTACCTGCTAGTCTAGGAAAAGGCCGCTTGCCACTGT
Source organism: Psammomys obesus (assembly GCF_907164565.1). Lineage (NCBI taxonomy): Eukaryota > Metazoa > Chordata > Mammalia > Rodentia > Muridae > Psammomys > Psammomys obesus. Next base: position 11,027 of record NW_026591321.1, on the reverse strand, counting down.
TTCCCTAGTAATGACATGTGCTGCTGAAAATGGCCTTTGAAAAATGTCAGCGACATTTGGCATTCTGTACATTGTATTTAGAGAACACCATGGCTTCCAGAAAGTCTTGAATAAGTGGAATTTCCCCCCGTAGTACAAAGCCGCCTAATGGAAGCTTACTCTGTTCATGCCTCACAGTCAGCTAAGTCCCCAGTAATCCAAGGCATCACCATAGCCATTTGTACCAACTATGCTATCTTCCCAGAGAGCTGGTCCCTCCGCTGTCATCAAGGTTTAGCTTAAAGGACACCTGCTGAGCCACCTCCTTCCTGACCACCTTTCCTGAAGCAGCTCTCCTTCTGTACCATTTCTGTCACTACATCAGCTTCCTGATCTCAAGCAATAAAAATTGTATTTACTTACTTGTATTTCAGTTTTCTGTCTAGCTTTTCTACGATAATATAAATCACATGAGGATAGAGACCTTAGTAGCAGCTGTATTTCTAGGTACTGGAGCTGTATCTAGGTCATGACAGGTAGAAGATATTTGAGAAAAGGACAGATTAGTAATTAAGTAAATAATATTCAAGATCCATTTACAACGGATCTAGCTAACAACTGGCAGTTACCACTTTGTGGAATCTTTTGCCTTCGTTTTGTTTTGTGTTTGTGGTAGGATCTTGCTAAGTAGCTCATGCTAGCCTAGAACTTTCTGCCTAGCCAAACTCAGTTATCTTGCCTTGCCTCCTGAGTGCTGAGGTTATAGGAGTAGGCTCAATGCCATGCTAGAATCTGTGATCTTAATGAGACTGTCCTATTAGATCCTAGATGCTGATGGCAATGCTAGGCTCTAAGGCTGCATTATTTAGATCATTTCCCGAAGCTTCGAGAGTTCATGGAAACCCTGTTATTAAAGTGCAACAGTGGGACAAACTCCAAAGAACAGAACTGATCCCAATGGATTTGCCTTGCTTGATTGGGAATGGGAAGTACTTCTGGATGATTAGAACTCTGGGCCCAGAACCTGCAGTTCACCCGTTGTTCCCTCCACTACTGCCTGTCTTCTAGTCTGGGCTTTCCTTTGCAGGCTCTAGACAGTTCCCCATGTGCTCAGTTCCCTCTCCTGCTGTGTTTCAGCAACTGCACTTAGTTGCTCAGCATCTCACACTGTATCACAGAATAAACCAAGATACTGGATTGGAACAGTTGGTTTCTAAATTTGATGGTGAGCCAGTGACAAATCCCTCCACCAATCCTTTACAAATTTTGCCAGTCAACTAGTGCCAAGAAAGCAGGACAGATTTCTGTGAAAGGATTTTAACAGATGGGATCATTCGAATCAGCGTTATTATTGTCTTAAAAATGCATCTAGTGCACCCACAGTGAGGCTTGGAAGGACACTGACAAAAATCTCAAGTTGAAATTAAACTGGAAAAGCATATGCTGGGCAGATTCTCAGTGTCAGTGAAGTCGTCCCTAATTACCGTTCCATTCCCAACAAAAAGAGGCCCACATAGTCAACCTGCCTTGAGGTTGCCTATAAGCCTAGAAAGCTAATAAATCCACGAGGCTTTAGGGCTTTGAAACAAAAAACTGAATACATTTAATGTCCTTCCTAATTTTTCTTAAACCTTGGTGGTAGGCTTATGAGACCAATGATAAACAAACAATTTACCAGACACCGGAAATCACAGGAGAAACCAACTGGCCATGATTGAGAAGACCTAACCTTCTTCTTTTTATTATTATTATTATTTTTTTTAATTTTTTTATTAATTACACTTTATTCATTTTGTATCCCCCCATAAGCCCCTCCCTCCTCCCCTCCCGATCCCACCCTTCCTCCCCTTTCTGCATGCATGCCACTCCCCAAGTCCACTGATAGGGGAGGTTCTCCTCTCCTTTCTGATCTTAGTCTTATAGCCCACGAGGCCTTACTCTTCCAAGACTGAGCCTGGCTCCTTACCTGCTAACCCATCACATGGACCTATGCTTTTATGCCTCTCTTCATAAGGCTTTTATTATTTGTAATGCAAACATTCAAATTTAGTTCTAAAGCAGTGAGTCTGGGGCTCAGAAGATAGCTCAGTTGATAAATTTTATACAAATGTGAGGATCTTCAGCACTCACGTAAAATCCAAGCACAGAAGTATGTATATATAACCCTGGCTCTGGATTGGATAAGCCAGGTCTATCTCTGGAGCTTACTGGCCAGCCAGTCTAGTGCAAACTGTTGTCTCTCAGTTCAATGAAAGATCCTGTCTCCAAATACAGAGAGTGGTAGAAGAACACGCCCAGCATTTACTTCTGGCCTCTATTAGATCACACACACACCTACAGACACATATACCTACAGGCATGTACGAACGTACCTCCTACAAACACACAAATACAAAAAAAAAAATAGTAGTACTTCTGCCATGTCCAAGCAGCAATAGAGTTAGAGAAGCAGAGGAGAGGCAGGCAGAGTTTCTCTCTGTCTCCATCTTTTTTCATTTTTTGGGTGGTGGTATAGGTGTTGAATCTTGGGCTGTGGGCCTACTAAGCAAATATACCACCGCTGATCTGCATCCTGAGCCCTCCATACCAGAGATCTAAGATTAGAGATGACTGTAACATAGCTCAGAAAACCTAAGTGGTGATAAGATCTGTTGATCTCATGTTAAAATGATAATATGCTGGATATATGTGTGGTAATGATCAATTCTGGTCACCAACCTAATCGAATTAAGAAATACCTAGGATCTTATTGAGGCATACATTTGGGTGTGGTGTGGAGCATTTCCAGAGAGTATTAACTGAGAAAGTAGAACCTAGCCCAAATATGGGCAGCGCCATCTTATGAAGCTAAAGTTCAGGCCTGACTGTAAAGGAAAAATGGAAAGAGGCAATTAAATGCCAACTACCTGCCTAGAGATACAATATGACTCTTGTCTCATGCTCCCACTGCCATGCCTGTGGAACTGTATCCTTTAAACCATGAGCCACAATAAATTCTTCCTGCCTTAGACTGCTTTGTAGTCAGAGCAATGAGAAAAAAAAGAAAGCAAGACAAAAACCAATTGCATTTGTTAAATAAAGAATATAATCACAACTAACACTATTCACCCATTTTTTACCTTGTTTAATGTGACTATAATAGATGGCTATTGTCAGTAGTTCATTTCCTTATGGCTCATATCCTAGTGTGTCATAGCACAGTATGAAGAGGTTCCCCAAAGTGCCTCGTCATCTGAAGTACCTTGAGGGAATTTTCAACAGAGATACTCTGGGTCTCTATGCTCTGGTAACTCTGAATTTCTAGACCTCCACAGTGAATATGTGCGTTTTAGGTTCTTCTATGGCTGGAAGATCATGGTCTCTGTCTTGTAGCAAGACCACCACTTCTATTGTCAGGGTTCAGGTTCAACTGTTTGGGTAGGTTCTAGATGTTTTTCAAGGCGATTCTCAAGGATCATTGAAGGATAGAAACCATTTCTCTGCCTTGCTTATTGCTTAGCATGTCATGGTTGCCATGTAGCCCCCCCCCCTTTCAATAAACTCTAAGCTCCCATGAGGGCATAATCTTCACCAAATTCCTTTGTTTCTATAGTGTTCCCAAAAGCATGGAAGAACGGAGGGATCTCACTTAGCCTTGTATAGGTGGCATATTGGCAATAACTCTCTCCTTGGTTGGTTCCATTTTATCTCTAGTTTACATTCTGTTTGTTCTTTGACACCATATGCCCTTTTCTGAGAAAAACTGGGATGCTCAGCTTCTTGTCTCCCTAGAGATCTTTCCCAGCAGCTATAAGAGCGCTGTGAGTCCCCCATGCCTCTGCTGTTCACCCCACTTCCTTTGCTAGAAAGGCTGAGGAAATATAAGCTGTAGAAAGAAAGCCAAGGACAAAAGCTTCAAGCTGCCTCTGTCTTTAGCTGCCGGTCTTGGGCCCAAGTCCCATTACTCAGTACAGGATGGCAGCAGCATGCCCAGAAAGTAGGGTATCTGAGGATCTGTATTCTGGGCTCACTGCTGCAAGTGACTGCCTTGGGAGCTCCCTTTAACTGTTTTCTGGAGCCCTATAAAATATTCCAGATTTTGAAAAACATAACCATTGGAAGTTGTCTTGACTCACACTTTGTGGGGTTTGAGAATCCAAGATGAATGAATGGGTTATGGCTTTCAGTGCTACATCAACTAAAAGGGAAGAAGGGAAAATGCATGAAACAGAGAAAGAAGGGAAGCCAAGGGCAGGGAAATGGCTCAGCAGTTAAGAGCACTGGCTACTCTTCCATAGGACTCTAGATCCATTATTAGCAGCCAAATGTTGTCTCACAGCTATCTGTAACTCCAGTTCCTGGAGATCCAATATTTTCTTCCGGCCTCTGTAGACACCTAGCACAGAAAGCAAGTGGTTCACAGACACGTACAGGCAAAACACCCATACACCAAAGCCCAATAATAATTAATAAAAGAATGACAGCCAAATTCCTTCTTTTATCAATACCCTACTCCTGTGATAACTACATTCTTCTGTTTATGAGGATGCAGTCATCATGGCCCAATCACCTTTCCAAGGTCCTGTCTTTTACCTTCATCGTGTCATGGCAATTAAATTTCAACACAAGTTTCAGAAGGGGCACCAAACCCTAGCATTCTGGCCGTCTCTCTTCAGACTCACTGAATTCATTTATAACACCAGAAGTGCAGAAAGCAAATTTACATTCACAATGATTATGGGATTCTTTAGGGCCCACTCACTCTCTGACTCTTTAATCACAGTGACCCACAGAACACCAGCCAGGGGTAGGCCGTGCGTGTTTGCATGTTTGCTCAGGACATATCAGGGAACAAAAAGCCAATGATCTCTGTCATGGACTAGCTTAGAAATTGCAGTGTGGCATTATAACTGTGATGACTTCCTTCTTTTGGGAACCTCCTAAGCCTTTCTCCTTTGATGCTGGAGATCAGACCTTAGCTGAAGCAGTTCTCTGATAGGAGAGGAACTTGTCTGCTTTCTGAGGAAGCAGTGGTTAGGGAGAGAGACACACTAGCTCAGCCTATACAGACCAAGGGTTTCTAGTGAACAACCAAATATTTCAGAGCAATCTTTTCCCCACCCTATTGTTGAATTACATGATTTGATGAATTAGAAAAATAGAAGATGACAATGCAGCCACTCCTGATGAGATGATAGACTAAGATCAGAAGGAAGGAGAAGAGGACCTCCCCTATCAGTGGACTTGGGGAGGGGCATGCGTGAAGAAGGGGAAGGGAGGCTGGGATCGGGAGGGGAGGAGGGAAGGGCTTATGGGAGGATACAAAGTGAATAAAGTGTCATTAATAAAAAAAAAAAGAAAAAAGAAAAATAAGCAAATGATCTTTTGAAAAGAAAAAATACTGGGAACCTTTAAAATAACAAAATCTAAGGCAGGAGAGGGAATTCTCTTGGTTTGGCATAGGAGATTCACATCTAATACTGAAAGATATGTAACAGACAAAGAAGGCAGAAAAGTTGGTATCTTTTGTAAGCTAAGGAATTGCTTTTCTTCTGGAACACCGCATGACAGAACATTGAACTGAATGATTCTCACTGAGAGAGAAACCTTTGAGCTACTTTGCAAAATTACCATTTTTTTTTAATGCTAAAAGAGGGGACTCTTCTGAATGAGTGAGGGGGTAATTGAAAACATGGTAGGATTATAGAAGACAGTAAAAATAAATGTAATTAAAAAAGGCCAAAGATCAGCTGTGAGTTGTACATAAGTAATGAGGCTACGTGAGATGAGTAAAGAGAAGAGAGTCTCTCTGCATGACAAATGTGGGCACAGTGACAAGGTGGTCCAAGGCTTGTCCTGACAGGAGGAACGTGATGCCATAATCTCAAACATTGGAGGCTCAGGCATAATCAGCTCTCCTGCATGGAGCCGGATTAGGGAGGCTGTCCCTTAAAGCACAGATGACAGATTTTGGTAGCCTAGTTAGTGGCCATGCAAAAAGTATGTTATAACAAAAACAGACGGAGAGTTGCATGCCTTAGAAACAGCTTAACATGTTTACTAAATACCTACTATGTGCCAAGCCCTAGCTTGGAACTTTATTGAAATCATGGTGCTGCTGCATCTAAGTCTCTAAAGGCAGTCGATTCCCTCCTTGTATTTTGTGGAAAAACGGAGGCTTGGACAGACTGATACAATCTGCCACCACCAAGCCATATAACATGGTTGGCCTTTGTGAGACCTTTCTTCAGGCATGTAGGGACCAGTCTATACCTTTCCCTTCAGCAATACTTCAATTGTGAGAAAAAAAAAACAGTTAAATTTTTGAGCACGAATATTTTCATAGGAGAAGGGAGGTGTAACACGATGGATTTGGATAGATGGAGTGTGCCAATGTGTTTGCTTTGGCACTACCTCTAGCACACACAAGAAGAAAGAAATCAACATTTATTGTCTACTATTTGGCACTAGACATGACACCAGGACCTCTTGAAAACCACAGTGTCATTCGTAGTTCCTTCCAGCGCTAAAATCCATTATTAGGGGTTGTTATTTTTCCAGCCTCAAAGAACTTAAGCAACTTTGTTAAAGTAAACTGGCTGTTAAAGGGCAGAAGGGTTGTACCCCAGGGTCATGCCTGCACAGGCTGTGAACACACAGAGTTGCAACAACAGATCCCAGAAGACAGAAGATTACAGATCAGGCACTGAGGAGTGAGAAGGGAGTTCAGGGATATTTGGGACATATTCTCATGTTATGATCAATTAACTGAGCTCCAATGAGATGTGGCCACTGCCCCGTGATAAAACGTATGAGTGTAAATAAGCTAAAGTTTGTGAATACGCCTGATTAAAAAGAGTACTCTTTTTAATCCTAAATTGAGTCAGTGAATGCCCCAGCCACAGCTTCAATCCAAGTGACTTCTATAAGGCAATCCTTCTGGGTGACATGATGAAGATGGTGGTTTATTCCGAGGCTATGAAGAAGGGCCTGTCCCTAGTTCTGTGGGAGGCCAGGCCCAGCAGGATACAATATCTTGGGATATTGGGAAAGAAGACCCTATGGTGTGGAGGAGAAGAGAGGAAGCATGGTTGAAAGCATGAAGAGCAGAGTGGGTACAATGAGGCAATGAAAATCATGGCAGAGCAGGCGGAGGGATCTGTGTGAAAGAGAGGCTGGGAGGCCAGTGAGTTGGAGCTTGGAGAACATGGGAGGGAGGTGGTGGGGCTCAGCATCAGGAGAACCAGGGCAGTGGTGAGAAGGGTTCCCTGCACAAGTCAAGCTGAGGCTTCAATTTAAGTGTCCTGTTCTCGACAGCCATGCTGTTCGTCCCTGCTGGTGGTAGCCAGCCTCCACCAAGACCAAAGGAGACCTTCCTCCTTATGCTCTCACTGCTTTGTACCCTCTCCCACAGGGGGCCTGTGTGATAGGAGGAAGTGGCAGAACACTGTCAGTCCTGAGCCTGGGTTGTGAAGATCCCTGGCCCTTTCTCTCTGTCAGACTGTGTACTTGGGAGAAGCTGCCATGTGCGGAGCAAGCCCAGTGAGAAACTGTTGTCATGAAGGGCAAAAGCCAGCAGGCCTGGGATTGAGCTGGAAGCATGTCCTCCAACAAAGTCAAGCTTGAGTGACCAGAGCCCCAACTGATCCAGGACGTAAGCCATAAATACTGCTGTGGAAGCTGCTTCCACAATTCTGACCTTCAAAGCCTGAGGGATATAATACATGATTGGTGTTTAATGCTTTGATCAGCCACACAGCAATAAATGCCTAAAACACAGCCCAAATGGGGCAGGGTGAAGTGATGTATGCAAGGACACACAGCATGGTATACCTCAGACCCTAAGTTATTGTTAAGTCTGCCTGACTTCACATCTACTCATTCCCATAGTCCATGCTTGTTCTGGCTGGTCTTATGTCAATTTGACACACAAACTAAAGTCATCTGAAGTGAGGAAGCCTTAACTGAGAAAATGCCTTCATAAGATCTAGCTGTAGGACATGTTTTTATTTAGTGATTGTTGGGAGAGGCCTACCCCATTGTGGATGGTTCTATGCTTGGCAGTCCTGGGTTCTATAAGAAAGCAGGTTGAACATTCCAGGGGGAGCAAGGCAAAAAGCAGCACCCTCCACGGCCTCTGCATCAGCTCCTGCCTCCAAGTTTCTGCTCTGTTTGAGTTCCTGTTCTGACTTCCATCAATGATGAGTGTTGTTGTTCATTGAAGTGAATAAACCCTCTTCCTCCCTAACCTGAGGGCCAATGAGCTAGGCTCTGAGTGAAGCAGCCATAGGAATGTGATGGAGGGAGAGAAGAAACCTTAGCGGCTAAACTTTATAGTTTTAAACAAACTGCTAAGCATTTGGGGGATATTGTTACCGTGGTCAAAAGTAAGAGGGACACACACACACACACACACACACACACACACACACGGAAGAAAGAATCTGAATGATGTATGCAACACCCGTTTCGAACTGGTCTTTCAAGCTGTTTCATGGCTAGCCATTGGCCTCAAGATCAGATGAGAGATTCAACACCCTAATTCCCATGGCACGCTACCGTTTTCATAATAAGGCAGTAGGTCATCACTCATTGCTTTCATCATATTTTCATTTATCTCCCACAATTTGTTAATCCCCACTTCACGGATAAGATTAGAGGTTAACAGAAGTTAAGTCATTTTCAAAAAGTTCCCTGACTGAAGATGGTTGGGTGGGGGGAAGCCGAGGCTTGCTTGCGGCCTTTCCTCTCCCCCACACTTTCTGGCATGTTCTTTTCTCTCTCTGTTACTTTAAGGTTTCTAATTTGTCTCCCCTTCTCTACCTCACATTGTTTCCACATGGCATGCAGCAGTCCTTATAAAGCCCTGCTCTGCGTTTACTGTGCCCCTCTCAAACCTCCCAATAATCCTGTTCTAGAACGGTATTCAAGTCACACCTCACAGCTCATAAGTCTGTGTAATCTGGCTCGTGGCAACCTCACAGACCCCATCACTGGTTTTCTGGTCCTTCTTGAATTGCTCTGTTCTGGAATATTCCCTTCTAAGAATCCTAACCTGGCGAATGTAGGACACTGTGCCAGCCAGGCACTGCAGTCCCTCTTTTCTCTATTGCACCATTCACCTGACCTCAAATCCTCCCAGTCCTTTATTGCTTCAGAACCTGGTTCCACAGAGACACGTTGTAATATTTGTACTGTGCAAAGCTATTTAGGATAACCACTTCATTTCTAGGACTCTGCCCTGAAAGGTTTATTTGGGGGAAATTCCCCAAACTGTTGGTCATCCAAGAGAGCTGAGCTTAAGTCGGGCCAATCCCACACTTCAAATCACCACATACGACTCCACAAGCAAGAGCTGTTCATTTAGGCACTGACTCTGAAAACCTTTGTCAAGATTCATAGCTTCTTCTCCTTGGCTCATGCTATAAATACCTTCATTTGACTAAACTTTCCATTATGGCCACTCACTTAGATTATACTGTGCTACAAGTGAGAGACTGTATGTCTGTGTCCCTAAAACTTTACAAATAATGGGTACCCAACAAATGTTTGTTGAAATGAAGCTTTGTGTAAGTGTAGATGAAGACCGTAGTGCAAACCTTTTAATGGAGTCACCGTCATTCACTAACAGAATGACTTGGAATGACTAATGAAAGTGTAACAGGCAAGGAGATATGTGACAACAGTACTTGGGCTGTTTAAACACGGGTTGTCAAGGCCAGGCAGAAGAGGGGTGCAAGGGTGAGCATGTGTGTTCATGTGTGTGTGTGTGTGTGTGTGTGTGTGTGCATGTGTGTGCAGTGTTCATGTACAGTGTGTGTAGTGTTGTTTGTAGTAGGTATGTGTATGCATGTAGTGTATGTGTGTGGTGCATAGAGTGGTGTTTGTAGTTTCTATAAACACACGTAGGAGGCAAAATGAAGAGATGTTAATAGTGATGGAATTCCAGTCTATGGATAATTTAAAGTTCTCTGTCCTTGGTGTCTACTTGAAAGTTACAGTTTTTCCCAGTAAAGCCACATTAACGGTTTGTGTTTGTAATATAAAGCAAGAGAAGACAACAAGAGGCTGAATGGTTGTCAGGACTTGGGGTACAGAAATAGGAGAAGGAAGAACCAGAGGTGAAGCCAGGAGGAAATGTCTGGAGAGGAAATTCAGGAGGGACAGAGGTGAAGGACGGGACCCTCAGTGGCCAGGTACCATGCTGGTTTCTCTGCTTACAGACTGAAGACTGGCAATAGCTAACGATGGCAGACAACAGCTGCCCCACTGGAGTGAGCTCAGAAGAATTAAGCATTCGTATTTGTGTACTGAGGACTGTTTGCAAAGGCCCAGCAATTTGTTTTATATTATGGGTTAAAGTTCCTTTGAGTTTTTTGTGGTTGTTTGTTTGTTTGTTTTAAGAATACCTGTAAACAAAAGCTTTTCTTTCCTGTTGAATCTCTTTAAAAATAGCACTACATTTGAGAGACTTAATTCTTCCACAGGGAAGCATTACAAAGCTATAGCTTGGCTTAATATAGCAATTTCATTTACAGTGTAAAGTGTCAGTTGCAGGCCTGATTCTTTGCCAAGACGGCATCCGCAGAACTCCCAAGCAAAGTTGACAGCTGATGTTACCAAAGCAAGAGAGCTTCTCGCTGAATTCACCCGGGCCTGCTCACAACTCAAGACAGGGCTGACTGAAAGCACTGCAAATACATTTATTTTTCAACAAATATGCACATAAAGCATATGGAGGCTATGTATATCGTGGTATTCTGGTTTACATTCTACAACAGAAAAACAAGTGAAAAACTGGTGAGACTTAAATAAAGGAGTGGCTATGGAAGATAGCAACCTTAAGGTACCCAGATGAGAAGGCATGTAAAGTTTCTGTATTTTCAGCAGAATACATCTGTGAATCTACAACAATTCACAATTAGGAGCATTTATTTAAAGCAACCTGGAAAAAAAAAACAAAAACAAAACACCACACAGTTAGTGATGCTATCTTACATATTTTTACTTGGTACTGTTTTAGTGTGTGTGTGTGTGTGTGTGTGTGTGTGTGTGTGTGTGTGTGTGTG
>NW_026591320.1:20164-50058 GCF_907164565.1 Psammomys obesus | reverse complement strand
TATATATATATATATATATATATATATATATATATATATATATATATTGTTTTTTTAACTTATTTTAAGCATGTTCTGTTGCGTGTAGTTCTTATAAATTTGTGCATTGCATGTCTCAGGAGCTCCTCAGATCTCTGCCCAGGGGTTGTGTGTTTTGGGATTTCCAGCCTGCCTCTTTGCCAAGTTTCTTCTCATTTTACAACATTTGTGGGAGTCTTTCTTGCCTTCACACTCTGCCCTGCTCTCCTGACTCACAACTCTAAGACAGTCATTGCAGGCAGACAGTTATCAAGCAAGGATTTCTTTTAGTAGAACTCAGTTTGAAGGGCTAGCTAGTGTCCCTGTCTTTAACAGTCAGTGTCTGGGAGCAGCTTGAAGTTTATGGCCTTGGCACAAATGCCTTGGTGCAAGTGTTGTAGCTGAATGCTAGCTGCCAGCTCCACACCAGATTCTCCACAATGGATTCTTTGGAAAAGCCATCTGAATGTTGTATTCCCACAGCTGCCAAAAAATGGGTTAACAACAGCTAAAATCTGGAGAACAGGAAAAGCAAATGGATGGGTGACTAATTATACACAAGCAAGAAAAACTAAGAAATTTACAGCTCACAACCATCTGCACCAGCTGAGAGACCGGGGGAACCTGGTGACTGCAGACAGCTGGGAGGCTTCTTCGGGTCCCTATGGCTGTACTGCTATTTATTTATTTATTTATTTATTTATTTATTTTTAATATAAGTTTTTAGACATGGTCTCATGTGGCTCTGGCTAGTCTAGAACTCACTGCCTAGACTAGGCTGGCCTCAAGTCCAGAGACACCTGGGTTTTGCTCCCACACCTGCCTTGCAGCTCCTGTTTCTCCACAGCTGGATCTTTTAGAGGAGATAATGGTGGCTCAGGATGGTGGAAATCTTGAGTGAGTTGAAGACTCTCAAAACGGACATTGGGTCAGAAAAGTTGCTAGAAGGAAAGTGCTACAAACTAAAGTGAATGAAAGAGAAACAAATATTAAGAGTACCCAGAATGGCCAGGTGAACAGACACTGCTAACGAGTGTAACAAGACAAGGGCAAGGGCACATTCCCTTTAAACTGGAAAGACGGTGGCTTTATACCAACCGCTGCCCCAGAGAACAAAAACATTGACACCAGACTGAGGTGGTCTTTAAAAGTGTCTCACTCTAGGCCAACAAGATGACGCTGATAATCTAAGTTTTTTCCCCTAGTTCCTGCATAGTGTCCCAGGGAAGAGAAAACTGACCTCTACAAGTTGGCTGTGACCATCACATGTACATTATAAAACTGCGCGTGTGTGTTGTAAGATGTAATTAATATTTACTATTGATACATCTTCTGGTAAAGCTGCTGTTAATACTAAACGGCTGTATAACCAAATCACCACACAGAGACTGGGTGTATTTAGTTAACCTAGAACACAATGCTGGGCAATAGTTACTCCCTCCTAAACCTCCAAGCCCTCAGTTTCCTAACATTAAGATTTCCCACATTATACTTGCTTTTTGTGAAATCTTAGGTCTGGTTCATGCTCCAAGTCCTCTAAGATATGTCCTCCAGCTCTCTCTCCAAGCTCCTTGCCCTCTCTCCTCCCACTCATTTCCTGTCCTCTGGCTTTCTCCCTTTGCACAACATTGTGGCTAGTTGTTTTATTGAGGCCTGTTTACACACAGTTGAGACAGGATGCTTAGAGTAAGTATCACGGTGCAATATCCGGATTGAAACCAGAGAGTTGGGGGAGAAATCAGCACTTGAATGAACAAGGGTACGGTGTATACATTTCAAAAAAAACATTATACCAACATGTGTGTTTAAGGCTTGCGCTGAGAAACCTACAGTTTAGGGTCAAAGTTGCCATCAGCGCCTTATAGGCTGTGCCAGGTCCTGGTTGCATACAGAAGCTAACAAAAACTGTGGGAGTGTGGTGGCATATACCTTTAATCACCAGGCAGGTGTGTAGATTCAAGGTCATCAAGAGGTTGTGGCATCCCTGGTGGGCACAAAAGCAGTGCAACTTGAAACACCCAAGGCTGTCAGGGATTTGCTGCTCCTTCCTACACCAAGTACAGCACAGCTTCCCTCTCCAGAGGGAGAAAAGGGTGGGCTGTTGTGCTTTGGCTCTTAGTGGGGCTGCCTGAGGGGCTGCTTGGCTGAGGACCCTGGTAGAACAGCATGACTGTGGCTGTTAAGGGGCTGCTAAGTAGCTACTCCCCTGTTAAAGCATCCCGGAGGCTCAGGGTTAGGGTTAGAGACAAGAGTAGCAAAATGGCCTAAGGAAATGTGGGGAAAGTCCAGGAAGTCATCCCTAACTATCTAGCAAAGCTGCTCCTCTAAAGACCCCATTGTAGCCTGGGAAAGGAGGCTGTTCCTCAAAAGCTCAGATAACAATAACAGGATCACCTGGCTCAGAATCCTGAAGTGGAAAACTATGAATTGGGGTGGTGGCGTTGTTTAGCAGGCTGGGAAGATGGCCCAGGTGGGCGAGCACTTGCGGACAAGCACAAGGACTTGAGTTGGGTTGCTAAACCAACACCAAGAGCCCAGTGTGGCCAGGTGTAGTACCACATGGCATTAATCCCCGTGCTCAGGACGCAAAAGTAGGCTGGTGGCTGGGAGTTTGAGGCCAACCTGGGCTACACAGAGCCTGCCTCAAACAACAACAGAACAGGTTATAAAGAAGCATGTTTGTAAGCCCTGAGCAGAGGTGTGTACTCAGCTGAGCCTGTTTGTGAACTCCTAACTAAAGGATGTGGACCCTTTTTTTGTTTTTGTTTTTTTAAATCAGTACCATGATCTTTTTAAAATTGTTTTGCTATTTTTAACTGAGTGTGAGCTGCTGTGTTAGGTTAGGTGTATGGACAAGGCTCATAGTGGCAGAACCATCTCCAGCACCAGAACCCCATCATTAAAAACAGTGAGCAAGGCCTGGAGAGATGGCTTGTGGTCAAGAGCACTGGCTGCTCTTCAGAAGAGCCAGGTTCAATTCCCAGCGCCCACATGGTGATTCACAATTATCTGTAACTCCATTTTCAAAGGACCCAGCGCCCTCTTCTGGCCTCTACGGGTACCAGGCATACACATGGTACACAGTCATGCAGCTGAAACACCCATATACATCAAACAAAATATCCTTTTGAAGAGACAGCTAGTAATAGCTCCCAAAGAATACCTGATGATCTCTGGCCTTTACATGTACTTGCACACCTACACATGTGCAGACAGACAGACAAACGCATACACACATGCACACACACACACACTCGAACTCAGATTTTTCAATGTCTTCAGAAACCAAATCTTTCTGTCTGTCTGTCTTTCTGTATTTCTTTCTTGATTTTAATTTTTGAAACAGTTTCTCTGTGTGGTCCTGGCTATCCTAGAACTCTGTAGACCAGGCTGGCCTCAAACTCAAGAGATCTGCCTGCTTCTACAGACTAAAGGTGAGCACCACCAACAGGCAAAGGAACCAAGTCTTAAAGATACAGAGATCTAGCCAGGCATAGTGGTGTTCACCTGTAATCCCAGCACATGGAAGGCAGAGGCAGGCTGATCTCTGAGTTCAAGACCAGCCTGGTTTACAAAATGAGTCTAGAACAGCCAAGGCTACCTGTCTCAAAAACAACCCAAAACCAGAGATCTATAAAGAAGGTACCTGACAAAGCAATGCAGGTAATTGTCTCATGTAATCCCAACACTAGATAGAGAGGCTGAGAAGGATAGCCTGGCCTGAGCTAAATAGTGGGATCCTATCTCAACATAATCAAGTGAAACAAGCCATCCAAAAATGCAGGTTAAAGTAAACAAACAAGCAAATGAAACTGGGAAGTGGGGTGTCCATGAATAGCAACAAAACAGGGCTCCTGATCTACCACCCTGTCTCCTGTTACCAACTTCCAAATGTTCAGTTGACTTTCTGTATACGTCCATTTCCCTGTAAAACATAGCAAGAATCTGCTTATCAAACCCTGCTTTCCTGGACTGTGAACTGTCAGTTTACTTCCACATCTCAGAAGGTAATCCCTGACTCCAAGGTATCAGAGCTGAGCAGTCAGCTCACTTTACCTAACTATTCACACGGCTTTCAGGGACCCTACACAGGGCTTTGGAGTAACAAACAGAATCCTGCCTTCAAAGTTATCCCCTTACCATTATGTGACGAGAAGTAGTTGTCTGTAACCCTTTAGGACTTTATTACTCTCCTTTACTACTGTGAAACTACAACTTAGTTTAGAAAGATATAAGGACTAGAGGAGATAATATCCATCTAATATGCATAGCATTTTGTTTGTTTTGGCTGTTTGTATGTGTGTGTTTGCCAGAATGTGTGAAACAAAAATCTCACTATGTAGTCCAGGTTGACCTGAAACTTTCTTTGTTGCCTGTTGTTGTAAATAAAATGAGTGCTGGGCTATATATCACTTATTATCTGTCCTATGATTATCATGGTGGTATTATTTAGCCTGCTATCACAAATAATACGACACAGACACCTGTTAGATTTCATAATTGGCTTATTTACCTTGGGCTGGGCAGATATTCTACCTATGCTGTCTCAATAGCCTCACCGTCCGTCTCCCAGCCCCTGTCAGTGCCATCCATCTTAGCCATTCCTATCTGGGCTACCTTCCATCCATAATCCTATAAATACATATATTTTTCATTTTGGTGTTTTCCCCATCTACATCATCCTTGGAGTCCTTCCTCCTGGCCCATGTGGTTTCTTCTCCATGTTAACCCATCGTGGCATCCTCCTTTTTCCTCTCTTCCTGTCTGTTTCCTATGATGCTTGAACACAAAGCCCCAAGAACCTTAGCCGTGCCTACCCCATCCTGCCCTGCAGAGGTATAGGCCTTTTAATCAGTGAATCAGGCAGGTTTACACAAGGATAGGTGTATCCAGGCAGCAACCAGATTTTGAGGGTCAGTTATTAGCATCAAAATACAAGCATCAGACCAGCCCCAAAAGTTGCCCAAGCTAGCCTTGAACTTACGATCTTTCTGGTACACTCAGCCTCACAAGTACTACAATTAGCAGCACAAACTATCGCTCCTGGTTTCATTGATGAGTGCTTTTTATGTTTTATCTGTCCTGTCTCCAGTTGGTCCTTATCCACCTCCTGCTTAAGACTTTCTAGATCCCTTATCTATGCTATAATCAGCTGTATTCAGTACTACAAGCCCAGAGAGCCATGTTTTTATGCCTGGCAGAACAATCTTTAACATTTTACTTTTGTGCATGTATATTTGCATAATATAGACACAGGTGTGCATGCCCTGGTGTTGGTGGAGCTCAGAGGACAGTTCTGTGGTGTTGGCTCTCCTGCCACCTTTACATATGCTCTGGGGAGCGACTTTACTGGCTGAGCTACCCACCCAGAATAATCTTTATTTGGCATCTGTATCAGTCAGTTCACAGTAATACTATATAACAAAACACGGAAAGAACCATCATGGAAGTTGGACACAGTGGTGAACACCTTTAATCCCAGCGCTCAGAGCAGAGGCGGGTGAGTCTAGAATTTGAGGCCAGCCTGCTCTACAGAGTGAGTTCCAAGACATCCAGGGCTACACAGAGACCCTGCCTCACAAAAAAAGGAAAAAACAAACAAACCCAGAACGATCGTTTACCCTCATTGTTGTATGTGTAGATTCATCATGGATCAGCTGGTTCTGGCTGAATCTGGTCAAAGCTACAGATTACATTTAGGTCAGTTCCATGTATCTCTTTCCTTCTATCTACACCAAAGATCCACAGAAAGAATGTTCTCACAGTGATGACAAAGATTGCTGCTCTTGCAGAGGACCAGAGTTCAGCTCCCAGCATTCACATTGGATAACTCCATGGTGATCTCAATACTTTCTGGCCTCCTCCAGTACTCACAGAATACCTGCATACATACATGTAAATTTGCATACATGTAAATCTTAGTAAAGTTTATCAATTCTGGATGAACACTGCCAACATTTTTAAATGTTTTATCTGTTATATCTAGTTTGTATCTTACTAAGTATTCAAAACGTATATAAAAATTTGTATTTATGTAGAGATTTTTCAATGCCCTAATTATTTGATGTTTCTATTTTGCTGATGTTGCTTTTCCTGATATTAGGTAACAAATGCAGTCATAATTTCAATTTTTTAAAAGATTAGTATATTTTTATGTTTTGAGTTTTTGCCCATCTGTATGTGCGCCACACGTGTGCCTGGTGCCCACAGATGCCAGAAGAGAACATTGGAGCCCCTAGAGCTGGACTTACAAACAGCCGTGAGCCACCACATAGGTATTGGGAACAAAGCTCAGGTCCTCTGCAAGAGCAGAAAGTGTTCTTAACCACTGACCCATCTCTTCAGCACTCAGTTATTCTTCTAGATTGCTAACTTGGTCACAAGTTTCCTTTTTAAATTAAATTCAATATATTCTAGGCTGTCAGTTTTCAACTGAGAATTTGTATCACTCGATAAAATTTTATTAATAAACAGATGTTTAGGGCATTTTTTTGTCAAGTAGATTATATTCAGTTCCTGAATGTCATGGTTATAAATATTTTTTTACTGTCACATGCTTGTTCACTCACTTGCCTTAAGCTTTGCTTTGTAAATGGGCCACTGGTACTATTGTTGCTAAATTTTAATCAGCGTAAGTAGCATTTCCATGTCTTTTTTCATTTGTAGTCACCCAAGATGTCCATTTAGGTCTTCCTGTATTTTGAAAATCACATTGTCCTTAAATACAGACACACACACACACACACACACACACACACACACACACACACATGCTTTTTGAAACAAAGTCAACAGATGTCATTTGCCAAATTTTAAAGTTCTTCAGCCTCCTATGACCTATGGTTTTACACCTGGCAACAAAACTGTGAACAAGGCAATGGCAATGGATTTTCTAAATATAAACCAGAAAGAAGGCCTAGGCTTCCAGTGGTGTGCAGGTTTGGCAAGGGCTGCCATTGGACCAATGAGTCTATGTCCAAGAGAGATAGCTAAGGCTATTTTTTGCCATTGGAAAACAAAATGGGGGAGGTTACCTTGAGGTCACGCAGCAAAAAATATGAACTGTTTGCCTCTTGTCAACAAGGAAATAACAAGCAGGCAGAAAACCTCAACTAAGTATTGTAGACAGAGCTAATGCATGCTACCAAAGGCAGTTCTGCTTCTAGACTCGGCCATATAAACATTCTAATCTCACCTTTAAAAAACACTTATGAAACAAAACAGAAGGATAAAGACCTCTGGGGAGAAACTACATAGTGCTCTGATAACATAAATTTTCTAAACATTAGCAAGAAAAGAACAACAGCAGTTGAAAGACACTGGTTATAGGAAAAAAAAAAAAACAAAAACAGGAATTAAATCAATCCATATAGTAGAAGGATGTGTTAACACCAGAATGGAAATAAACAAATGTCTTGTGTTGGGGGCAAGGGTTTGTTTGTTTCCACAAGAAACAAAAAGCTGTGGATACCATCAAAACTAGTGAAGCTCAGATTGGACAGGACAGGTCTTCTGAAAACCCTGGCCACTGACCCAAAACGAGCAAGGAAAAGACCCTGACCAGCCACTGCCTTCCTCTGCCAAGCCAGAACAGCCTGGGCAAGAAACCTTCAGCACCCAACCACTGACAGGCCCTTGAGCAGCAGCTCTTTTAGGGACCACCTCACGTACTGGAGTTTTTCTCTGCTGTTACTGATGGTATCATGGCTATTTCAGGCTTCAAGATTATTGCTGTATCCTCCAGTCTTAGAGAAGCAATTCAAATTTATGCCAGCATCCCCACACCCACCACCCAAAGGGCATCTATGGTATGACTGATGTTGAAGATTTTCTGCTCCCAAATGCCAGTGATCACCTTGGAATGGTATGGACTTTTGCTATAAGCGTTAGTCTGTGTTAGGTGTTCAATGAGCCATCTTCCTTTTTCATAGACCACACAGTGCTGTTGTTTAAAGAGACGATAACAGCACTCAGGTGTTTAAAGTGACTAATTAAAGACAATATCTTTTATCTGGTCACTATTTATACAGGTCCAACTGTGTCCCTATAAGAAGATATTTGGATACAAAGGAAATTGTACACACAAAGAAAAAAAAAAAAAACAACATTGTGAGAACACAGCAAGGTGACCATCTTCAAGCCAAGGAGGGAAATCTCTAAGAAACCGAGGCTGACAACACTGCATCTCTTTTTTTGGGTGGTAGACTTCAGAGTTTACTTTACATATTAAGGCAGTGGTGTCAGTAAACAGTAACATCTTGACTCTCTTTATTTTTCTCTCCCATTTTAGACACATTACTTATTTTTTCATAGCTGTGACAAAGCACATGAAGAAGAACACATAAGAGCAAGGCTCATAGTTCTGGAGGTTTTCATCTATTTTGTTAGGGAGGCTTTGCAGAGCAAAGCACTGGCATCACAGTGGCCAGAGGCAGGGGATAGAATGCTTGCAACTGTAGTCTCTCACCTTTCCCCATTCTATCCTCCTTGCCTCTAGCCTGTGGAACAGCACACCTACATTCTGAGTGCCTCGTCCTCTCTGGCAGGGCCCTCACAGACACTTAAACACGTGTTTAAGTGTTACTGTTCTCCCAGATACTTCTCAGTCTAGTCACGTTGAGATTAATCATCAAGGATGCTTTTCATTTCTTTTATTTATTTGGTTTGGTGAGGACTTCCTCGTGCAGTGTGAACAGAATGAACACCTTCCTGTTATTCCTTAAAAGTTTTCACCAAAATGTTTCCCTGTTATTAATCTGAAAGAACATGAATCTGGGGCTGGAGAGACGGCTCAGAGGTTAAGAACACTGGCTGTTCTTTCAAAGATCTGAGTTCAACTCCCAGCAACCACATGACGGCTCATAATCACCAGATAGTGAGATCTGGTGCCCTCTTCTGGTGCACGGCAGAATGCTGTATAAATAAAGAAAAGGAAAGGAAAAAAAAAAAAAAAAAGAACATAGGGCTTTTACATAGGGCTGGGGAGAGCTCCAGGGGTGAAAGTTCAGCCTGATGAGGTTAATTTGAGTGCCAGTACCCATATAGCGGAAGGAAAAACTGACTCCTGCAAATTGTCCTCGGACCTCTACACATTCACGTGGCATGCATGCATGTACCAACCCAGCCACACCCACAATTAAATAATATAGTAACAATATAATATAGTGGAGAGATAATTCATTGAGTAAGAGTCATTGCTCTGGCAGAGGACCCAAGTTCAATTCCCAGCACTCACACCAGGCAGCTAGCAATTGCCTGTAACTCTAGTTCCAGGCAATCTAGTGTCCCCTTTGGCTCCCGTGGACACACACACACACATATGTGGCATTTAAAAATTTTTTAAATGTGTATGTGTACACATGTGTGGGGGATGTTTGCCTGTGCACATGTTTGGATACCAGAGGTCAACTTTGGGGGGTGGCGTCCTCTGTCATACTCCACCTTATTCCTTGAGACAAGGTCTCTCACTGAGCCTAGATCTTGGGGTTTCAGCTAGACTGGCTGGCTAGAGGGCCAGCGGGGATCCCCATTTCTGCCTCCAGAATGGTGGTTAGAGGTTCAGGCCACAATGTCTGGCTTTTATGTAGGTAATGGTATTCAAACTCAGATCTTTACACTTGCACAGTGAGCACTAGGCCCTCTGTGCCTTGTGTCCCCAGCACTAAAGGTTTTATTTCGTCTTCAGTCCTTCACCAATTCTCTTGTTTTTATGAGGTTAGAAAAAAGATTTTGGAGAAAAAAAATCACTTGATAACATTTCTTCTGCTCCTTTGTCTATTTCTTCTCTTTTTGTGCACATTGACACCCTTTCTCATTGTCCCACAGATCTTGGAAATTCTGTCCTCTGTTTTTCTTGCTTTAAAAAATTTTAAAAAAAATTAAACTTTGCTTTACCTTTTGAGAACTTCTCTTGACACGCCTTCATGCTGCCTGGTTCCCTCAGCTGACTCTGTGACAGGCCTGGTTGGGGCCGTTAACTTTAGGTCTAACATCTCAGTCTGGTTTAAGAGTTCCTGCTCTGGGAGTGACCATCAACTCCTGATCTCCTTCCTGTTCTTCCCAACAGGGCCCAGGCTTGTGCCACGATACCCAGTTTCAGTTTAAAGTTTGGGGTAGCGTCAGTTGTCAGTCTCCAGTTTCCACTAGTCCTCTTTATATTCCTGTTCTGTTTGGCTTTTCCCAGGGGCTTATTTTAAAATTCATGTCCATCCACTATTACTCTCTCAACAGTTGCCCAGTGCGATTTTAACTGAACTGAGAGCTGTTGGTGTGATAAAGTATTGTTGGGAAAGAAACACATAATTGTTTTCTTTTAAATTTATTGTTATTGTTGTTTTGTGTATAGTGTGTGTAAGTGCCAAGGTATTCTTGAGGAGGCCAAAAGACAACCTTTGAGTGTCATTTCTCTCCTTTCATAGTGCAAACACAACATGTGGACAGATAGGCCCATGTACAATAGTAATGGCTTTGGAGACGCCTTTCTGATTCTGTGTGCAGAGAACATGCTCTACACGACTTCGGTGGTTTAGCATTTGCTGAGATTTATTTTACGGTACAGGTTATGACAGCAGCCTTATCAGATGCTCCATGGTTCCTGCACAGAATGTGTATCAGCTTTTGGAAAAGGAGTTCTGCATGTGCCCATTAGGCCTCTTTTGTTTTTACTGAATCCACAGGGCATGGAGGGAAGTTTGAGGGACCTGTGTCCTGCCTTAAAGACCTCTTAAGCTCAGCTCCGTCACCTCTGTTATCACTTCATCACCGCTGTGGGCAAGCAGTAGAGCAGGAAGGCGCCATCCCATTAGATTAGCCTCAGCCATCGAAAAGACAAGGGGCTTTCGGGTGCACCAAGTAGACTCCTGGCAACCTCAGCCCGGGAAGCCTCTGCTGCTCATGTGTGTACCAAATGACTATGGTAATTCCGTCAGGGAGGAAAGAGTGAAAAGAGGGGCTGTGGCTTCCTTCTGGGGTGGCATGGGGGAGGAGTCCAGCCTTGGCTGGAGGTGAAGGTGTACAATAGGCGTGGAATAGGGGAGCCCTGCTGGGATCAGTGGTTTGGGGTGGGTCTAGCTGGAGCCACAGATCTGCAACACAGGTGTAAAAACTGGAATGGGGTAGATTGTGGGTGAGGACTGAGTAATGAATGGGTTCCAGGGCTGACAGATGCAGATCTGAGCTCAAGCTCTAATGCTTACCAGTCTATTTTTCTGCTTTGGCTTCACAGTATAAATAAAGATTTTAGTCTTTGATGACTGGGGTTGCTTGTAAATTTCCTCTTACCTTATAGTGTCCTCTTCACAGTAGAAGTAGTTCTAACATCTGCTGACAGGTAGGCTCCCTTCCTCCATTAGTTAAAAAATCAAAAGACAAGAAAACTCCTCAATGCAAAGTATAAGTGACGCTGGCAAGCAGTATGAAGTTCTCAGGTAGAGAAGGGGACCCAGAGCTGGGGAGACCCCGACTCTAAGAGACATTTTGCTTTTAGCTTGGGTTTAGGGTGGCCCACCTGGTGGTCCCACGCTTTTTTTTTTTTTTTTTTTTTTTCTGTATTGGTGTGAAGGTGTCTATGGCTTCTTCTGTAGGGATTCTGTCAGTTTACAACCACAGAATTACTTACTGGCTGGGTAACCTCTGAGAGGTCCAAAGTTTAAAATTAGAATCTTAGGACAGCATGACTGAAGTCCTAGATAAAAGTTTAGACAAAGGACTGGGCTAATTAAGACATGTCTGGCCCACTTCAGGGAGTAATCAGGCTCAACCACATTCCTTCCTGCACTTAAGAAATATTGTTTCCTGGCAACCCACCCAGATAGCCCCTAGCTTGTGACCACAGACTAATTGCTCTTCCCTAGCAACAGCGAATCAGCACATTTCAGGCATTACTCATGATCAAATACTCTCCAGACTGCTGGGCCGGAACCGTTTTATGGTCTTGATACCTAAAGTAGAACCCCTACTGAAATCTTGGAGCCTCTGCTTGTGGTTTTGCCCTTTAAAAACCTTGTTCCCCTAGGCCTTGGCTCCACATTCCTCTCCTGCTTCAACAGGGATCTTACGACCCCGGCTCGAGCTTGTATTAAATAAACCCTCATGTGTTTGCAGCAGAGTTGATTACTGGTGGTCTTTGGGGGGGGGGGTCTCATGAACTGGGCATAATATCTCCTCTGTTGATTCTAAGCAAATCTCATGTATTTGGGGATAATTGAAGAATTTTGAATATGAACTGACCATTAAAATATGAATGATGAATGACTTATTTTCTGAGATACTTGCTTTGTCTTCATTATTATCTGTTTTTATCTCCCTCTGGAAACACACAAACTTTTAAAGGTAACATACATGTATTCATTAACATAGGTATGGAATGTGTGGTCAACACAAATTAGCTAAAGATGATTCTCTGCTCTATGCTTGAGCAGATTCTCTGCTACTTTATAAGTCCATTTGGACTGTATAATCAAACTGTTATATTAAATCTCCACCCATGCCATATGAAAGGATGGCAGGTAATAATATTTCACAAGGACTCTGTAGCCAACAGGACTCACTGTCCACTGCAGAACATTCATGTCTCAACCAGCCTCAGAGCTGTCCCCACAGAAGGGGACCAGCAGTTACATCACCTTTTTGTTGTTCTGGGTTCCTTCCTCCAAGTCTGCAGCCAATATTTTCAAGAAGTCTGCCCTGGTCAAATCTAATTAACTTTGAAGGAATTCATAGTTTTGTTTCTGGTTGGAACAAAGGCATAACTTCTTTTTCAATACAAAACATTTGCTGATTTCCATTCTGAAGTTATCACATCCTTATAATATATGGGTTGATTTAATTCAGCAGTTCTTTCTAGAATCCAGTATTTTTCAGCAGCTGCGCTACCTGTCTTATTAGCATTTTAACAATGTAAAGTCAACAGAGCATTATTTATCTCTGGGACATTCCATATTCCTCTTCTGTTTTATGTGCATTTCCTTAAAAGGGGGGTTAGATCTTTCCACAATTGTTTGGCTTGAAGTATTGTAGGATATTCCTGTAACATATTTCATGCCACAATGTCTAAAAATATTGTTGTACTATACTGGGTACATACGCCGGAGCATTATCAAATGCCATCTGTAAAGGCATCTCCAAGATAGCCACTACCTCTGATGTTCAATCTCAGAGTCAGATTTTTCATAACTCAAGGCAAAATCCCACTGAAATTTTGAAAAGGTATCACTTGTATGGTATATCATTTTCCAAACTCTGCAAAATAAAACACACAAACTATTGTACGACATTGTTCTAAGGTGGCATCATCAAACAGAATCTATATTCTTAACTCAGGATATTGCATCTCTATTGGTTGCCATTCTGTAATCTCTTCACAAGTCTTTCTAGAATCTAGTATTTTTTCAGCAGCTGTCCCCTTCTGTGGGGGACAGCTCTGAGGCTGGCTGAGACATGGTGCTTAGGTTTTAGATTGGATTCATCTGATTCTTTATTCTGATTTAAAAGATTCTCTAATTTTTGTTTTATTGTTTGTAACTTAGCATTGCATTTATTAGTCCTCTCCTTATCTAAGTCTTCTTTATTCTGATCTTTCTTAAAAAGGATATAAAAAAATTACAATCATCACAAAACATATGGTAAGTAATTCCATGTTAATAGTCAAAACAAAATTATACTGGTCTAAATGCCCTCTGCCATTGTATTTTTTTCTTTCTCTTTTCTTTCATTTCCTTCCTTCCTTCCTTCCTTCCTTCCTTCCTTCCTTCCTTCCTTCCTTTCTTCCTTCCTTCCTTCCTTTCCTTTCCTTTTCACTTTATATCTCAATTGTAGTCTCCTTCTTCCTCTCCTCCTGATCCCTTCCCATCTGTTTCCTGCTCTTCCCCCTATGCCACCTCCCCTCACCCTGAGAAAAGGGGAGACCCCCCTTCTCCCCAGCACATCCAGATTCATCAGGACTGAATACTTCCTCTTTCACAGTGTCCTTGCAAGGGAGCCATGCCAGGGTGAAGTGATCGAAAAGCAATCTTATCAGAGGCAGGCCCCCATCCCTTTCTGGGGTATGCACATGGAGGCTTTGCTGCCCACTGGGTATTTGTGTATAGAGGGTCTAGGTCTAGTTCCTGCATGGTCTTTGGTTGGGGCTTCAGTCTCTGCAAGCCCCTCTGGGCCTAGGTTAGTTGGGACTGTTGGTCTTCTTGTGGAGTTCCTGTCCCCTCTAGATTGTTCTGTCCTCTCCCCCGACCCCTTCCCACTCTCTACAAGGCTCCCTATGCTCTGCCCAATGTTTGGCTGTGAGTCTCAGTTTCTGCCATAGTGTTTTTCCTTTCCTTTTCTTTCCTTTCCTTTCCTTTCCTTTCCTTTCCTTTCCTTTCCTTTCCTTTCCTTTCCTTTCCTTTCCTTTTCTTCTCTTCTCTTTTCTTTCCTTTTCCTCTCTCTCTCTCTCTCTTTTTAAGATATGATTTCTCTGTGTGACAGAGCCCTGGCTGTCTTGGACTTGTTTTGTAGACCAGGCTGGCCTCAAACTCAGAGATCCACCTGCCTCTGCCTCTATGTTTTTCATTTTTCGTTTTTTTATGCTTTTTTCCTACTTTTTTGTTTTGTTTTGTTTTTAAAGACAGGATTTCTCTGTGTAGCCTTGGCTGTCCTGGACTCACTTTGTAGACCAGGCTGGCCTCAAACTCACATAAATCTCCCTGCTTCCGCCTCCCTGAGTGCTGGGATTGTCCTTTTCATTTTTTAACACACAAAAAAATATTTTCTTTCTTTCCAACTAACTCCTTCCTTTGGAAACTTCACTTTATTATTTAACTTAAATTTTTTTGACTGTTTATCTTCAGTTTCTTTCCTTTCTTCAGCACCTAAGCACATTTTAAAACATTTCTATTTATTTCTCTAAACTCTTACTTTCAGGATGTGTATACTTTAAGCATACATTATTGGTTCAGAGGTCTTCTCATTCTGGGCCTGGCTTCTGCTGTCTGCAGGAACAGGTTTGGGTGACAGGACCTAGCTGGGCCATGCCCTCTTCATCCCATGGGCTGGCTGGGTGTGTGGTGCTGGCTGGGTCTAGGCCAGCTGCTCCACCTGTCCCAGACTTTTCTGGGCTGGCGGCCTGCCACCTCAGAACTCCTCTCATAGGGAAGGGGGTGGTTCTGCTGGGTTGCTGGGGCACTTAGCCTCTCCGAGTTTCTGCTACCCACTGCTCACAGAGCCAGATAGAATTGCTTAAGAAACCATGACTGGCTCCCATGTCCAGAGCGTTGGCCTAAAGCCTGAATTTAGTGCCTAAGCTTGGATTACATGCCACCATGTTGGATGCCAAATATAGCAGGACTTTCTTTTGGACTCACCAACAGTTAAATAAAGACATGGAGGCTTACTGATATTTATAAAAGCTTAGGCCTTTAGCTGGGCAGACTCTCAGCTAGCTTATAAATTAACCTGACTCAGCCTGGCCTACATCCCTCCACGTGGCCAGGTCTTTACATCTCTGCTCCTGTTCGTGTCTGTCCACCTCCATGTCCTGCTGGTGATTCCTCCCGCATCTGCCTCTCCTCCCAGAGACTCCTTCTCTGCTAGAAAGGTCCTCCTTCCTTTTCCTGCCTAGATATTGGCCGTCACATCTTTATTAAACCAATCAGCAAGTGAGGAAGGTGCATGCTTATAAAATAGGAGGCCAGTGATAATCCATAAGAATGACAATACCCAAATCCAGCCGGTACTCAGCTCTGCCAGTACAGCAATCAACAACTGAGCATACAGGGACAAGCTTCACTCCGCGCAAAAAAAAAAAAAAAAAAAGGTTATCGTAACAAGGGATCTTCGTTGTTTATTGTCCATTGAGAACCTGAAGATGCTGCAATAATAGTGTTGGTGCTTGCTTGTGTGTATTTGATAAATCCAGGTTCTTTGTGGATTTTGAGTCTTGGGTGTGATGAAGGCGTTTTCTGGTAGGTGGCGGCTGTTCTGCCTTAGAAATGAAGAGACTATGTCAATTGTGCATTCACAAACTGAGGAGCACATTTACTTGGGGACTCTGAGATTTTATGTGGGTCTGTCCCAGAGCGGCACATGAGAAAATTACCAAGAGACTTGCTGGTTTTCTGATTTGGACAGCACAGGAAGCACATAGTAGTTGTTTGTTATAGGCACATGTGGTGTGTGTGTGTGTGTACTTGTAGCAGGGACAGCTGAAAACTCAAGCTATGTAGGTTTTTTTTATTTGAAAGTTAGGTAGCAAAAGTTGGTGTGTTTGTGCATTCAGAGTACAGGTAGCACTTGTATGTATGTGCTCACAAGCTCTAAAGGCTGTGTGCTCAGAAATGTGTATGGTGATCTGGGGATGGGGCTTCTGACACGGGAGCAGGTGGACTGTGTGCCACATTCGTGTGGAAGTTATGGACGTGCAGCAGCTGGCTTTGGTGATGGATGGTCCTTACGTCTTCCTAGTTCTGTGCTATGTGGCCTAAGGTGGGCAGGTTAACAGTGGTCATCTTGGTACCGTTACATAATATAAATGTTAAGGTTGCCTTCCCCTATAGGATAGTCTTAGCACTTAATGGCACACCTGTACACACACACACACACACACACACACACACACACACACACACACATATGAACAATATGTTTTTGTGGAGAACATCCAGGCCTCAATAGGTTTATTTGTGTTAGGTGTTTACATGAAATCTGAGTGGGCCCTCATTGACCTTGGTGGTTCTGGGCACTGCTCTTTATGTGCTTGGTAATTACCAAGGACCAACATTCTCATAAATGTTGACTTTGGGCTCTTCTTTACACAAGCGGTTCAGAGATGTCTCTGTCTTAGGCATGTAGATGCTTCTTGTGTGGTCATGTCACATAGGTGTCGAATGGCTCATGTGATGGAGAACATAACTTTCCATGTGTGTTTCATGGGCGGCAGTCACAGAAAATTGTGGTATTTCTTTGACAGGAATAGTTAGGTGAGCTAAATCTTCTTCCATGTCAATCACCCGGAGACTCATCTGGGCAACCACACCCAAATCCTCTGCGGAACAGCTGGCAGACAGGGACACCCCCACCCCAAACTGTACACGGTCAAAGCTTGCAGAACCCCTGGTCCCACTGCCAGCTTTCCTCTTTGTGTTGGGTGGGTACTGCTGGGTACCTGAAGACCATCTGTGCCTCTGGCTGTGAACCAGCATGTCTCCTTGGAACCTGAGGCCTCAGGAGCTAGACAGGACCCCCGAGGGACCATGGTATTGTAAATGGTTTGCTTTCTGTTTGATGAGCTGTGTTTTCATGGGGTGGGGGAGCTCTGTTTAAATAATTGTGTGTGTGTGTGTGTGTGTGTGTGTGTGTGGTGTTTAATCTCTGTTGTCTCAGGGTAACCTCTAGATCTGGGCAGCTCATCTCATTTTTGCGTCTCCCCAGTTGTGTTACCCAGTTCTCTTCTGTTTCTGTGTTCCAGAGCATTGTTGAGCAGTGGAGAGTGTTGCCTCTCGGTGTGGCCTCCAGTTGCCCTCACATGCTTTCTTACTGCCACCATCTCAAGTGATTGTCAGTGTAGCCCCTGGATGCTGAGTCTCCTTATGTGATTGTCTTTCAGGCTGGAAACTAGGGATAGAGGCTGAAGCAGCCTTAACACTTGCAGGCAGTTCTGACTCCCATGTTGGATGTCTCCCACAGTACCACACAGGGGTTACTATTATTTTAGGGGTTTTTTTTTTATGTTCAAGATTATGGTATAATGACATAATTTCCTCTCTTCAAACCTTCCTATGTATCTCACTCCCTGCCTTGCTCTTTCAAATTCATGCCTTCTTTATTGTTACCTATATAGATGTGTGTATACATACTTACACACATATATATGTCTGTACATGTTACTTGTGTATAAATCACATGACTTCTGACTTTTAGTCTATTTATGTGGTGGATTTCACTTATTGGTTTATGGTTTTTTTGGTCATCCCTGCATCTCTGAGATAAAACTAACTTGATCACCATGACCTTTTTGACATATTCTTTTTTACTTTTGGTTTTTTTGAGACAGGGTTTCTCTGTGTAGCCTTGGCTGTCCTAAACTGGCTTTTATAGACCAGGCTGGCCTTGAACTCACAGTGATCCTCCTGCCTCTGCCTCTGCCTCCCTGAGTGCTGGGATTAAAGGCGTGCACCATCACTCGTTTGACATATTCTTGAATTCTTATATTTTATGGGAAATTTTTGTGTTGATGTTCATTGGCCTATAATTTTCTTTTTGTTGGTACTTTGTCTGGCTTTGGTATCAGGGAAATACTAGCTTTGTAAGGGAAAGTGGGGGATTTCTTCCCTTTTCTATTTTGTGGGATACTTTGAGAAACATTGATGTTAGTTCTTCAGAGGTCTGGGAGAGTTCTTCACTGAATCAAACTAGTCCTAGGATTTTCTTTTTTTAGTTGATTTTAAATTACTCCCTCTATTTCACTGGGTATTTGGCAACTATTAAAATTATTTATTTCACATTATTTAATTTTAGCAGGTTGTATATATTTAAAAATTCTCTGTTTCTTTTAGATTTTCTTCCTCTTTATGGAATATAGATTTTTTAAATTTTATTTTATTTTTATTAAATACAGTTTATTCACTTTGTATCCCAGCTGTAGCCCCTCCCTCATTCCCTCCCAATCCCACCTTCCCTTCCTCCTCTTCTCCAATGCCCCTCCCTCAGTCCAATGATAGGAGAAGTCCTCCTCCCCTTCCATCTGACCCTAATCTATTGGGTCTCATCAGGACTGGCTTCATTGTCTTCCTCTGTGGACTGGTAAGGCTGCTCCCCCCTCAGGTGGAGGTGATCAAAGAGCCAGCCACTGAGTTCATGTCAGAGATGGTCCCTGTTACTATTACTAGGGAACCCTCTTGGACACTGAGCTGCCATGGGCTACATCTGTGCAGGGATTCTAGGTTATCTCCATGCATGGTTCTTGTTTGTAGTATCAGTCTCAGAAAAGACCCCTGTGCCCAGATTTTTTGGTTCTGTTGCTCTCCTTATGGAGCTCCTGACCCCTCCAGATCTTTCTATCTCTCCCTTCTTTCATAACTTTTCCTGCACTCTGCCCAAAGTTTAGTTTTGAGCCTCAGCATATGTTTTGATACTCTGCTGGGTAGAATCTTTCAGAGGCCCTCTGTGTGGGCTCCTGTCCTGTTCCCTGTTTTCTCCCTCTTCCAATGTCCATCACATTTGCCTCTCTGAATGAAGATTGATCATCTTACCCAGGGTCCTCCTTCTTGATTAGTTTCTTTAGGTGTACAGATTTTAGTATGATTATCCTATATTATATATCTAATATCCACTTATAAGTGAGTATATACCATGTGTGTCTTTCTGCTTCTGGGATATCTCATTCTGCTTCAGGATGATCTTTCCCAGTTCCCACCATTTGCCTGCAAATTTCATGATTTCCTTGTTTTTAATTGCTGTGTAGTATTCCATTGTGTAAATGTACCAGAATTTCTGTATCTGTTCCTCAACTGAGGGAGATCTGGGTTGTTTCCAGCTTCTGGCTATTGCAAATAAAGCTGCTACAAACATGGTTGAGCAAATGTCTTTGTTGTATACTTGAGCATCTTTTGGATATATGCCCAGGAGTGGTATAGCTGGATCTTGAGGTAGCACTATTCCTAATTGTCTGAGAGATGGCTCAGCCATTAAAGGCTAGGCTCACTACCAAAAATATAGGAATATAGATTTTAAAAGTATATTCCTATGATATTTTTGAGCTTTCCAAGTGTCTGTTGTAATCTCTCACCTTTCATCTCTAAGTTGTTAGTTTGGATGATTTCCCCCTTTCTTTTAGTTACTTTGGGTAAAAACGTGTCCATCCTTATCCTTTCAGAGCACCAACTCTTTGCTTGTTAATTTGTGTTTTTAAATTTTAAATTTCATTAATTTCATCCCTGATTTTAATCATCTCTTCCCTCCTAATTTTTTTGGCTGCTGCTTATTCTGTTTTTCTAGGGCCTTCAGGTGCATCATTAAATTATTAATTTGAGATCTTTCAGATTCTTTGATGTAGGTACCTAGCACTATAAACATGCCTCTTATGACTGCCTGTCATTGTGTCCCACAGATCTGGGTATATGTTATATTTTTGGTTTTGCTTTCATTTAATTCTCAATTAAAAAAATTCTTGATTTTTCCTCTACACGCTTTTGTTTTAGTAGTGTTGTTTAGCGCTCATGAATTTGTGTGCTGTCTGTATTATCTTTAATGCATGGCGGTCAGCTAGACTGCAGGATGTGATTTTAATTTCCTATATCTGCTGAGACCTTCTTTGTGTTGTCTTAATATGTGGTCTATTTTGGAGAAAGTTCTATTGGCTGCTGATAGGAACATGAATTGTTTGATGTTTGGTGGAATGTTGTGCTAGCTCCATTTGATTTGTGATGTACTTTAACTTTCAGTAGTTTTTAAGGATTGTGGATTTTGACATTATCCACAAGAAATTATAACACCAGTAGTTAATCTAAAATTTTACTTGAAGTTCTCTACATCAAAGTAGCGTTGGTGCATTATGACAGGGGCTGCACATTCAGATGTCAGCACAGTGGCGAAGCAGATTAGCACAGGAAAGTAATTGTCTCCAATAGAAAAACAGGCCACTTAACTATTTGATTAGATGTTACCTAGAAACTGGACAAAATCAGGATATATTTTTTCACTAGAGGTGAATAGCATTTATTGTTTATATGGTTTAATTTTGTGAAAGCTAGAGAGGTAATAATATTACTTAGAGAGAACATTCTAGAGCTTTAACCCAAGTAGAGAACCCCACTTGGGGACATGATGACTGAGGGTTCTCAGGGTTCTGAGCCTGGGCTAGGTGATGGATGGATACAGGTCTTCGGGGAGGGCCCTGGGTACACTCAGTGGGATGTCTGTGGCTTCTCTGCAGGCACTTCCTGTGTTGTGGGGCAGGCTCGTGTGACACAGCCCTCAGGAGCTCCCATGATGACATGCTGCAGCTTCTATTCTGTACCCTGCTCTAGTCAGAGAGCAAGGCAGACTGTGGACAGTGTCACTGCCCGGTCACCCAAGCTGAGGAAAGAGGTGCTGGGGCCTCCGCCGGCATCAAGGTGAATGGGGGCTCCTGGGGTCGATGTTCTCCATGCCTGTCCTGGACATGCAGGTCCAGATTCTCCCTCCCACCTTTGACCTGGGGCAGAAATGGTTGGTGACGCGTGAAGGTTCAGTGTGTCTGCACACCGTTCTGCAGTGACACAAACGTCACGTGGGAGGAGGACGACAGTGAGCCACAGACCTGGGTGGGCTCTTCCCAGGGTTGGCTCGTCCTGAATGAGCCCTGGGCTTCTCTTGTCTCTGTAATGACGGAATGACTGTCACTAACTGTGCAATGATGGACTGGTGAGGATGACACTCAAAGTGCCCGTGCCTTCCCCATGGGTCCCGACCCTTCCAGGAGCTGCACTGAGGCAGAAGGGATTGTGACCTCCGCCTCCTCCATCACAGCGAGACGGAAACCGCTGGGCTGAAGGACAGAGCATGAACTGGGAAGCCGCTCCTGTCTGAGGAGGAGCCATTAGCAACAGAGGAGCAGCTCCCGCTGGAAAAGACTTTCTTTGCAGGAAAAAAGCCAATGTTTATTACCAGGAAAGCACGGGGGAGGGGGCAGGAACAATAGTTGGGCGGATGGGAGAGCTTTTGGAAGCTGGTGGGCAAAGGCCAAGGTAATAGAGACCCTTGCTCCATGGCCTGTGCTGGAAAGGTCTATCTGCGGTCACAGGCTCTCTGGGCAGCAACTCCTGACCACTCCTTGCCTTTAGTTCCCCCGTGCATGACTGGATGCTTGTTTTCTCTGAGGCTGCGGAGGTGGCCACAGCCCATTCCTTTCTTTCTACTTTGATGTGGGTCGTAGGTTCTATGGACAACGCCTGCCTGCTGTTTGTTACCGATTTCTCTGCACCTGATTGGATGGTTGTGTCCCCTGGGGCTGGTATGTGGCTGGCAGCACATTGCACTCTTCATTCTAATTTGATCTCGGTCTTGGGCTGTTTCAGAAGCTGTGTCTGGCTGCTGCTTGTCTCCAGTTCCCCTGTTCCTGCATGGATGTTTGTTCCCCTTGGGAGTGGGATGTTGCTCAAAGCTCGTTCCTTTCTTTGCTCTGTTCTGATGATGAGCACAGGCTCTCTGGGCACCGACTCCCGACTGATGTTTGTGTCCAGTCCCCCTGTACGTGGATGGCTGGCTGTATTTTTTGGAATTGGTGTGGTGATCACCATTCATTCTTCTTGGTCGGCTACACTTTGTGCCGTAGAGACCCTCAGAAGCGGGGGATGAGCAACCCAACTGGAATGTCAGTGGTGTCTCTACTCTATGGCTTTGTGCCTGTGAAGGGCCTTCCACATTAAGGCCTAGATGGTTCACCAGGAGCTGTACCACATCATTCACGAGGGACTGAGCCTCAGCTGCTATATCATGGAGGAGCTTTTGTCTTTTGCATTCCTCCTTTGTCTGCACAGTAGATGGTGGGGGCCTTTTAGTCTTCTGAGAATGCCCCTGCTCCTCGTCTTTCCTTTCAAGGTTGAGACACTGTAAAATATTTTTTACAATTTTCTTCAGTAGGGGTTCTGCAGGAGCCTGCTGATTTACTGGCATACAAAGGGAGGACTGACTCCTAATAATAACCGTATCTTTGAGCTGGGTGGGGGTAAGGAGACCACATGATCGAGACAACTGTACTCCCCCAAGCCTATCTCTCCGGCTTTTGGTTCTGGATCGCATAAAATCCCTCCTCTCTTCATTAGGGTGAAACGTTTTACGGCTACTTGCTGGAATCTTATCCTTGGGAACACTGAGATCCCAAGTCTCCTGGTTGTGATCTCTCTCCATGAACATGTCACCTAGGCCCTGGGAAGTCTTGGGACTTTGGGATCTTTTCTGGAATTTGGGTAGTAAGTCCTCGGAGGGCAAGCTGACTGTGGCAGGGTGCACAAGACTTTGGCAGTCTGGAAGGAGCCCAGTAGGCCATGACTGTGGGTGCTTGTTTGTTCTGAAGTCAACCCCACTAAGCACCTGTGGGTTTAGAGCTGGGCCTCCTGAGTGCTGTCGGCACACTCGGAAATGGCCTGAGTATCTATTGGCCTCTACAGACTCAAAGTTTCTTAAACTGATATTAATGTTTTGGCCATTGGGAATCTTGCTGTACCGAAAGCTCACTCTCCATGGAGGAAGTGTCTCTTTTGTCACTGCCACTGTCCTGTGAGTCTGTTTGATCACTGAAGGAGGGGTCTTTGTTTCAGGATCAAATATTGTCCCTCTCCACCAGGGATGTCCTGAGGCTACACTCTCAGACCTCTTCCGTGGTTCGCGCCTGACAGTCATTGGGCTGGCCCTTGGCTTCTGGCTGCCTCTTCCAGTCCCTCGGATAGTCCTACTTGTTTGGGTTCTTGCCAGGAGGCAGTAAGCATTGGCCCGAGCGCTCAGGTTGCTCTGCCATGCATCTGGATGGGCCTTAGAGGGCTCATGGCTGGCAGCAGGTGGAGGAGCTCTTTGGGTCTCCTGAACCTTTGAAGGACTGAGAAGCCTGGCCACTGATACAGTTCCTACCCTTGTCCCTCCTGGATCTCGGTGATGTAATTTTTCCAGGATCTTGACAGCCTTGGGACAGTGTTCAGCCTTAGAAACACAGGTGGCTGAGGAAGGGTGCACAGGCTGGGGAAGGGATGAGGCTATATCCCCCCATTGAACAAGATACCTTGATTCAAAAGTCTGTAGATATGGTCTCTTGTGTTTCCTAGGAAGCTGCTTGATGTTTGACTCCAGCTTCATCTGAGTCATTGGGTCAAGGAAAAAAAGGTTCTGGGCAGTGTTCACATAGGGCAGCTGATCTGTCCTCAGTGAAGGGTCTCTGGGTTCCAGGTCCTCCACAGGGGTGTTGCTTGAAGTGGAAGGCAGGTCTTTGGCTCCAACATGCAGGTGTTCCTTGATGGGGTCATGTTTGTTAAAGTTTACTGGACTTGTCTTTAAAGGCATCCCTAAGGGCACAGACCTCATCATCTGGCTCAATGTGTAGTTTTTGGAGTTGAGGATGGAGGACTGGGAAGGCTGGGAGACATCAGGCCTATTCTTGGTCTGGTGAGGACAGATTGCTGGGAAATGTCCTGGAGGCTGCATCAGTTTCCTGAAGTGGGGGCCTTGTTTTCCCACCATACTCACCCTGTGTTCACTCTGTGGCTCCTCCTGGTGATGGAGGACCTGACACTGCTCAGGAAGGATGGAGGCTGACCTGATAGCTTCAGTGGGCAGGATGCCCCTGGGGAAGTTGTGAGATGGCTGGCTAATAGCTGGTTGATGTTTTTGGACATTAGAACCTATACTGTATCTCCACTTCAGACCCGGTTGCCAGGGCTGATTTTCAGTTGGGGGAGATGCCCAAATCCTTGTCTCAGTGGCAGGACATGCTATTCCATGGGTCCTACTTTTGGATGAAGAAGATACTTGGTTTGGTGTAGAGAATGGGTATTTGTATAGCGTCTGGACCTTTGTCATGTCTACTAAGCTTTGTGCCATAAGATGGGGCAATGGCTGGGCCTGGGAAAGCTGTGGAGGTCCTTGAGCAAGAGGCAGAGCTGGGAAAGGACCATATATATCACTCAACTTCATAGATTTAGAGGAAGGTGTTTGGGAAACCAAGGCAGTAGCTACCATTGACTCAGAGAGCACAGAGGAAATGCCCCAGAAAAGCTGGCTAAATTTCTGCTGTATAATATTCTCCAAGACCTTGAGGTAAGACAGCAGCTGAGAGAGAGGAAGGTGATCCATCTTCTCTTTAGGGTTCCAAAGAAAGTGTGGCATGGAGTCCAGTAAAGGATGCTTGATGGGGCTGCAGAAGACATGAGGCAAAAGCATCAGCCCCAAGCAGAGGGTCAAGCTGCCCATCAGTCTGTGCAAACGTGGCCCATGTATCCCACAGCTCCTCCACTGCCTCTATATCCCATATCCCTTAGTGTCCCATCTAAGAGGGCTGCATTCCAATCCTGCCCTACACAGTGTCTGCTGTAAGAAGAACCCCAGCCCCTGAGCTCACATTCTGGTGTGAATAACCCCACAAGACAGAGATTTCTTACATTTCCATAGGCTGTGATGGATTCTGAGTCTCTTTCACATTCTTTCTGTCATCTCTGTAACCTGGAAATGGTTATGCAGGATGAGGTAGAGGGCTGACATCTTAGAAGAGAGTGACAGACACCTCTCTTGAAGATCACCATTCTGAGACTCTAATGCCCAATTTGTGAATATAAACATATTTTTGTTTTGATCCCAGGTGTGGGATGTGGGACTGATTCAGATGGTCCACAGCAACAGACTGTTTGCCTCATGCAGGCTCTGAGAGGAGCTCTTTGCCAGCTGCAGATAGTTTAAACCTGAGGACTCTGGAGAGAGAATAAATGCCAGAGCCCAGAGAGTGTGGGAGATCAGAGAAAGAAGAAGGCTGCTCCTGCTTCCCCCTGCTGCTCCTAGTTGTTGTGAGATAAGAAGTTGGAGATCTACTGACACCAGGATTAGACTGGCTGTAAGGATCCTGATGACCCTGACAAGCAGGAAACAGCTAAGAGAGAACTGTGCTTTCTCTCCCACTAACCCTTTCTCCTACCTGGTGTTGGGGTATTGGAAGAGATTGGGGTGGAGTAGAGACAAAAAGATAAGGAACATAAATAAGAGTTTTTTTAAAAAAAGTATGCTAACACCCAACCACCATAGTCTAAGGACACACAATCCTGGAAGTGCGCACGTGCAATAAAGGGAGTCATCTCTCCATTCACACTTTCCTTGCTTCTCCCCCAACCCCTGTCATTCCTGGAGATCACTGTGAGGGACACAAGACCCATCCTCTGACACAGATGCATCTGGGATCTGCAGCTACCTGGACCCGGGGTCCCCCAGACACTGGCCCAGCATCTCTGCACAGCCTTGAGCAAGACTCCCATGGGCAGCACCCAGGCCACCCCAGCTTCATTCTGGCACAAACCCCAGGAGTTCCCTGTTCTGCTTTCCTGCGCAGCAGCCCCCTCTTGCTTCTTGGTGTTTTCATCCCATAGCCTGAGAAGCATGGCTCTCATCATGACTCATCACTGAGGGGCGGGGCAGGTG
Source organism: Psammomys obesus (assembly GCF_907164565.1). NCBI lineage: Eukaryota > Metazoa > Chordata > Mammalia > Rodentia > Muridae > Psammomys > Psammomys obesus. Next base: position 23,922 of record NW_026591320.1, on the reverse strand, counting down.
GAATTCCCTCTCCATAGGAAAGCAGAAGCCTACCTTTCACAGCAGCAGTTCTCTTGTTGGTCTTGACCTGTCCCCTCTTCACCACCTGAGAGTGAGAAACAACAAAAATGGGCTGGGCCCCTTCTTCCTCTCTCTGGTAGACAGGCTGCCTGCCCTCTGTGCTCATGGATATAGGAAATCCATATTTCCCAGAGCTTCCTCTCATCCTTGACTCTTTAGTGCTGTGCATAAAAACATTTGCTTTTGGCCTTGTTGTAGAAACAGAAGAAGGGGATGTCTGTGCCAGAGTTGCCAGATGTCCTCAGTCAGTGTTCCTCAGGCAGGGTCCTACCCAGGCTGGGCTCTGCAGCTGCCTCTGGGCTGTCAGGTGAGATCTGCCTCCTCAGAGCAGAGGTGACATGAGCCCTGATTTGAGACCTTGGGTCTCCTCACCCCCTCTACATCAGCTCACCACAAACAAAAGCATGTGTCTGAGCCGAGGACAGATGAAGCCTTTCTCAGAGCTTGTCCTGTGACCCCACCATCTCAGAAATGCTGTCTGCTCACAGAGCCACACTCTTCCTTATTGGCCTCTTTTTCAGCATGTACAGATGGTCTGAGAGCTTCAGACACCTCAGGGCCATTGTCACCTCTGCCCTGCCTGCCAGCCCCTGCAGAATGAGGTGCTGTTCTCTCTGGAGACTTCCTCTCTCCTGTCTGCCTACTTGACCAGAAAATGTGAAAGTAACAATAGTGATCAACACTGCACAACCACACACTCAGCACTGCGTCAACCAAGGCGTTCCTCACCTTTGGGGTGTTCTTTTTGCTCCCAAGTGGTGGTGATTCTGGGCAGGTCTTCAGGAATGGGATCAGTAGGACAAAGAGCCCGACTCCGCACATAATGGCAAAGGTCATGTACATTGGCATGAACTTGGAACTGAGGCTCATCCAGGGCTCACTAATGCTTTTCAGCAGGAGAGACTTCTCCATCTTCTGAATCTCAGCGCAGTTCTCAGGGTACTGAGAGCTGGGAGTGCAGCATGAGACTTGTCAGGAGGGCTCAGGCCACATCACACAGCTGTGGCCTCCTCATCACAAAGGGCTCCAGGCAGGAGGCAGGTGCCACAGCCCCTCCCCACCCTTCAACCCAGCAGACCCTCCTGCCTCTGCCTTCCCTGCTCCCTCCTCTAAGATCCTTCTGCTGAAGCAAGCAGAGACAGACCTCCGTCCATGTTTTGTTTTTTCTTCTGAGCCCCAGAATTTCTCTGCCTCCTGGAATATGTCTGCTTCAGTCCATGAGATTCACAGTTATTAACAAAATGGACTTCTCTGTGGAACTTGAGTTGTTTTTCAGGGATTGTTGCTTTTAGGATGTCTTCTATCTGCCGATCCGTGTCTACTCATTATGAGATCACAGTTTGTTTCAACTCAGACAGGAAACTTTTGTTTGTCAGATGTTCTGGACCTATAGACTGAAACTGTGGGTGACTTTCTAGGTAGCCAGAAGCCTCTGTCATTTTTATAGTTTGGAAGATGTTTGCTCTGTACTTTATGTTTTCTCAGGTAAGATTTATCATTCTTAGGTCTCTGATGGGGTGAAGACTAGATAGTTTTAGTATTAGAGTTTTCATTATTAAATATTATAGACATAACAACTGAAGCTGTTTAGAATTTAAGAAAATATTTTAAGGTCTGAAAAAATATTTTTAGGTTGGTTATGCAAGCTAGGAAAGTTAGAGGACCGAAAAGTTTAAATAGTGATAGAAAATTATTTAGGTACAGAACTTTGGACTCACCAAGATAGGATAGATAATGGAGTACTTTTTCCAAGGTTGCCAAACACAAATGGATTTGACATTGTAAATGTAATTTTCATCTGATAGTTCTCACAATTGTTCTTATATATAGTTTATTGATGTTAGAGAAAAGGCCGTTTATTGGACTAAAAGGGGCAGATGTTGGGGTAACCTTTTTTTTGTGTACTGTGTGAAGGTTGTTTCTGTATATTCAACTGTCGACTGCTGTACTGGCAGAGAGCTGAGTACTGGCTGGATTTTGTTTTGTTACTCTTACGGATCATCACCAACCTCATATTTTGTAAGCACTCTCCCTCCTTCACTTGTTAATTGGTTTAATTATGATCTGACAGCCAATATCCCTGGGCAGGACAGGGAAGGAAGAACTTCTGGACAGAGAAAGGATTTCTGGGAGAAGAGGCGGAGATGGGTGGATTCACCAGCAGGACGCAGAGGTTGGCTGGACATGAGCAGAAGCAGAGTAATAAAGAGCTGGCGGGATACAGATTAATTGGGTTAATTTGTGAGTTAGCTAAAAGTCTGCCCAGCTAAAGGACTAAACTTTTATAAATGTTAATGCATCTTCTGTCTTTATTTAACCACTGATGGATTCAAAAGGAAGTCCCGCTATAATTGCTGAGCCTCTGTGTTCTCAGGCAGCACAGATACATCCACAAAACCCACAAATGCATAAACAAATGTTCATTGAATGCAAAATATTAATCTGTCATGAATAGAACATTGTACCCCATGACCAGCACCAAGAGAAGAGATAATGATGCACACGAATATTTGTGTTTGAGCTAATGTTTGTACATTGTCATATACATACAACTCCCATACACATATACATGCAAACATTTCCAGTACCTGAATACATTCTTCTGTAACACACTATACTATGTTCCATACCTACAGAATATAGCCTTCCAGCCTCACCTCTCACACGTGCAAACCCTATGTACACCTAGAAAACACACCACCATCAACCAATCTTATTGCAATCTTATTGTGCCTAATTTCTTTTTTAAGAACAAATTTACACATTTCAGGTACCCACAGGTATATGTACACAACTACTTCAAATATCAAATATACTTCTAAATTAAAACACAAATAGAAACCACATGCAAACCCAGAATTAAACCCAGCTTATGGAAACCACTCCCTACATCCTCAACACTAATAAGTAACTATATCACAGATGCTAATGCAGTGCAGTCCCCATGATTGCCTGTGAATGCACAGCCTTCTTTCTCCTTCAATGCATACATCCTTACTTGCTACATGTATACTAACTGCTCCCTAGTTACAATATACGGAGTCAAAAGAAACATTCTTCCAAGCTTCAAGGTCTATTAATAAATACACTGTCACATAAATATTTCTCATGTAAACATATGGTCATATATAGAAAACACATAAAAGCACACAATTAAATACAAACTTCATACCCAAGTAACTCTCCACAAGTACCAAGAATTCATACAAACACATATAACACTACAAATACATAGCTACCTCCCAAAAAGACACACAATCTTACCACCTATGGAAACAAAATGGTACACTGTAAAAATAAAAAATAAAAATATTTTAAAAAATTTACTCCATATCTCAAGTGGTGAACCATATAAACTCCATACCATAGATGCAAATATCTACTCTACCAGCCTGGAACTGGCCAAACACCTGCCATCACTTTCTAAAATGCACATGGACAATACACATAGACTTAAAGAATTGCTCAACATCCTTAGCCATCAGGGAAATGCAAATCAAAACAACTCTGAGAGTCTACCTTACACCCATCAGAATGGCTAAGATCAAAAACTCCAGTGTCTGCACATGCTGCTGAGGATGTGGAACAAGGGGAGTGCCGGTGGGAGTGCAAACTTGTACAACGACTTCGGAAATCAATCTGGCTCTTTCGCAGAAAATTGGGACCAGCCCTACCTCAAGATACAGCTATATCACTCC
>NW_026591320.1:0-10164 GCF_907164565.1 Psammomys obesus | reverse complement strand
TGCCCACCCCCTCCAGAATCCACACTGAGGCAGACAGTTGTCCTTTCCCTCCTCCATCACAGCAAGACAGACTCCACTGCGCTGAAACACGAGAGCCTGATCAACAGAGGACTCCTAACAACATTCTGCTGTCCTCAGAGGTCAGTGCTTTATCTAGTCATCAGAGATGCTTCCTCTTGCAGCAGACTTAGAAGCAGACACCCACAGCCAGACATTACATTGAGAGAGAGACAGGCAGACAGACAAAGAGCCTAAAACACACAGCTCTAAATGGGATGTCTCCATGAAATCCCTCTCCTCAAAGCTCAGGGACCACCATGGAAAAGAGGTGGAAAGAGTAGAGCAGCCAGAGGGGTGGAGGACACCAGGAGAACAAGGCCCTCTGGATCGACTGAGCAAGGCTCATATGAACGCACAGAGACTGAAGCAGCAAGAACAAACGCATACACGGGTCTGCCCCAGGTCCTCTGTTGACCCAGCTTTCAGCTTAGTATTTTTATGGGACTCCTGAATGTGTGAACGAGTGGGTCCCTGATTTCTCAGATTCTTGTGTCCACTGTTAAGGCTCTGTTTCTTCTGTTGGGTTGCCTCATCCAATTTAGATGTGATGGGTTTTGTCTTATTTATTTATTTATTTATTTATTTATTTATTTATTTATTTTTGTCATGCTTGGTAGTTATCTCTTAGAACAGGGACCTATTCTTTTCTAATGAGAGACAGAAAGGGAGTGGATCTGGATGGGAGGGGCAGCAGGGAGGAACTGAGTAAGGGAAAACTGTACGTGGGATATAGTGTATGAGAGAGGAATCTATTTTCAATAAAAGAAATAAAGAACAAGACAGGAACTTGAACTAGGCAATGGCTTCTATCTGGGAAGGAGTTATTAGCAACAGAGAAGGAGCTCCAGTAGGGAAAAGGCTTTCTTTGCAGGAAAAAAAATGACAAAGTTTATTACCAGGAAAGCATGGGAAAACAGTGGCTTGGCAAATGGCTCATCTTTTGGAAAACTTCCTGGTGGGTGAAGGCCAAGGTGGCAGCTGCTCCTTGGCCTATGCTGGTAAGGTCTTCCTGGGGCCATAAGCTTTCTGGGCAGCAACACCGGGCTGCCGTTTGTCTCCAATTTCTCTGTACTTGAATGGATGGTCCTGTCTCTGGGAGATGGTATGGGCACCACAGCCCATTCTGTACTTCACTCTGTTAAGCTCTGGGTCACAGGCTGTTTCAGTAGCAATGCCCGATTGCTGTCCCTCTCCAATTTCCCTATCCCTGTTTTGCCCAGGACTACACGGTTGGTCACAGACTATTCCTTTCTTCTGTCTGTTTTGCTGTTGAGCAGAGGTTCTCTGGGCATGGAAATTCAACTGAGGGTCGACTCCCCCATTTAGGAGCGGATGGTTTTGAGCCTCGGGGCTGGTGTGGCCATAGCTCATTTTGCTCTCTGGTCTGTTACTCCTGTCACAGAGACCCTCACAGGAGTGGGTTGAGCAGCCCAAGTGGGATGTCAGTGCTTCCAGTTTACACCATTGTTCCTTTGATGGGTCCTCTAACTTAAGGCCCAGCCAGTTCAGCAGGATCTGTACCACAATATCCGTGAGGTTTTGCACATCAGCCGGCATACTGCAGAAGAGCTTTTCTCCTGTGACTGCCTCCTGTGTTTGCACAGTAGACGATGGGGGCCCTTCATTCTTCAGAGGATGCCCCTGCTCCTTATCTTCTGTGCTGAGGCTTAGGTATTGAAGAATATTCTTTATGATTTCCTTCAGACAGCTTTCTGTCAGAGCCTGTAACTTTCCTGGCATATCAGGGGAGGACTGACTATCAGCTGAGGCTATATTGTCTAGCTGGGTGGAGGTGTCGATGACACAGGCTTGGGAGGTCTGAGTGCTCTCGAGCATTTCTCCCTGGCTTTTGGCTCTGTCTCTCATACATTCTGTCCTCTCTCCATCAGGATGACACACCTTGGGAGCCTTTTCTGGAGTCTTATCCTGGGAGACCCTGAGCTCCCGAGTCTCCTGGCTGTGATCTGTCCTCATGAACACATCACCGAAGCCCTGGGGAGTCTGGAGATGATTTGGGGATCTATTCTCGGATCTGGGCAGTGAGTCTTCTGAAGGCAAGCTGACTGTGGCAGGGTACACAGGACCTTGGCCTTCTGGAAGGAACCCAGCAAAGCACAACTGTGGCTGCTCGTTTAACTGGAAATCATCCCCACTAAGCACCTGTGGGTTTAGAGCTGAGTGGATTGAGTGCTGTGGACTAGGTGTTTGGAAATGGCCTGGGCTTCTGTTGGCCTCAGCATGCTCAAAGCCCCCAGTGTTGAGGGCTGGGCTAAGGGGAATCTCCCTGGATCCCAGATTCACTTGCCATGCAGGATGTGCCTTGTCTTTCACCTCTAGTGTGATACTTTGCTTGACAATAAAAGATGGGAGCCTTTCTTGAGGGCCCCCCATTGTCCCACTCTGGCAGGGATGCCCTGAGGCCACCTTCTCAGACCTCTGCCATTCTGCATGGTTGGCCTTTCTTGGGCTGGTAGTTGGTTGCAGGCTGCATCTTCCAGTCCCTTGGATGGCGCTGCCCTGCTGGGTTTTTGCCTGGAGGCACAGATCAGAGCCCCAAACACCCAGGTGTCTCTCTTGTGCATCTGGATGGGCCTTTGGGGGCCCATGGCTGGCAGCAGGTGGAGGGGCCCTTTGGGTCTCCCAAAGCTCTGAAGGCCAGTGTGCAAATGGAGGGCCCTGCAGCCTCGTAGATGATACAGTTCCTACCCTTGTCCCTCCCGGGTCTCGGTGATGCAGTTTTTCCAGGATGATGGCAGCCTTGGAATAGTATTCAGCTCTCGATGCACAGGCCGGTGAGGAGGGGCACACAGGCTGGGGAAGGGATGAGGCCGGAACCCCCAGTGGGGTGAGACCCTTTGGCTCACGAGCCTGTGCTCTCTTTCTGTGTTTCAAGGGAAGCTGAGCGATGTTTGACTCCAGCTTCATCTGAGTCTTTGGGTCGAGGAAGTAAAGGTTCTGGGTGGTGTTCACATAGGACAGCTGCTCTATCCTCAGTGAAGGGGTTCCGGGTTCTAGGTCCTCCTCAAGGGTGTTGCTTGAAGTGGAAGGCAGGTCTTTGGCTCCAACACTGAGGGCCTCCTTGATGTGATCATGGGTATTACATTTTGCTGGGCCCTTCTTTAAGGGCGTCCGTGAGGGCACAGACCCCGTCATTGGGCTCAACTTGCAGCTTCTGGAGTCAAGGATAGAGGATTTGGCAGGCTGGGAGAGGTCAGGCCTGTTCCTGGACTGGGAAGGACTGTTTGCTAGGAAAGCCTTCTGAAGCTTCCTTATCTCCCTGGATGGGCGGAATCTAAAGGGGGCTCCTCTTTTTTGTCTCATCTTAGTCACCCTGTCTTCAATCTGTGGCTCCTCCTGGTGCTGGAGGACCTGACACTGCTCAGGAAGGATGGAGGCTGACCTGGCAGCTTCAGTGGGTGAGATGCCCCTGGGAAAGATGTGAGATGGCTGGGTAACAGCTGCTTGACATTTTTGGAGGTTAGTATCTACAGTTCCTTTCCAATTCAGTCCCTGCTGCCAGTTGGGCCTTTCAGTTGGAAGGGATGCTTGCATCCTTGTCTCAGTTGTAGGACATGCAGTTCCACAGGTCCTACTTTGGGAGGAAGAGAGTGTTTGGTTTGGTGTGGAGCTTAGGTGGTTGTCTAGTCCCTGGCCTTGTGTCCCTTGTAGCAAGCTTGGTGCCACATGTTGGTGGGGCAATGGCTGAGCCTGGGAAACCTGTGGAGGTCCTTGAGCCAGAGGCAGAGGTGGGAAAGTGTCAGATGTATCCCTGAACTTCACAGTTTTAAGTGCTTCAGAGGAAGGTGTCTTGGAAACCAAGGCAGTAGCCACCACTGACTCAGAGAACACAGAGGACATGCCCCAGAAAAGCTGGCTAAATTTCTGCTGTATAAGATCTTCCAAGACTTTAGAGTAGGACAGCAGCTGAGAGAGAGGAAGGTGATCCATCTTCTCTTTAGAGTTCCAAAAGGCATGAGGTGTGGAGTCCAGTAAAGGATGCTCGGTGGGGCTGCAGAAGACACGAGGCAAAAGCATCAGCCCCAGGCAGAGGGTCAAGCTGCCCATCAGTCTGTGCAAATGTGGCCCCTGTATCCCACATCCCCCCCACTGCCTCTACATCCCGTATCCCTTAGTGTCCCATCTAACAGGGATGCATTTCAGTCCCACCCTACACAGCGTCTGCTGTAAGAAGACCTCTGGCCCCTGAGCTCATAAGAGATCTGGTTTGAGTAATTTCACAAGCAGTAGATTCCTTACATTTCAACTGGTCGTGATGCATTGTGGGAATCTGCCAAATTCTTTCTGCCATTTCTACCACCTGGAAATAAAGCTCATGTTATGGAGAATATGCAAAAGGCCTTACATTCCATGGAACTGTAAGAGTGACCCTTCTAGAAACCATCTAGACTAGGACTGTAATGCCCAGTGACCATGCTCCAAAGACACACAACCCTGGAAGTGCGCCCGTGCAATAAAGGGAGACATCTCTCCATTCACACTTTCCTTGCTTCTCCCCCAACCCCTGAAATTCCCGGAGATCACCGTGAGGGACACAAGACTCGTCCTCTGACACAGATGCATCTGGGATCTGCAGCTACCTGGACCCGGGGTCCCCCAGACACTGGCCCAGCATCTCTGCACAGACTTGAGCAAGACTCCCATGGGCAGCACCCATCCCAGGCCATCCCAGCTTCTTTCTGGCACAAACCCCAGGAGTTCCCTGTTCTGCTTTCCTGCGCAGCAGCCCCCTCTTGCTTCTTGGTGTTTTCATCCCATAGCCTGAGAAGCATGGCTCTCATCATGACTCATCACTGAGGGGCGGGGCAGGTGGAATTCCCTCTCCATAGGAAAGCAGAAGCCTACCTTTCACAGCAGCAGTTCTCTTCCTGGTCTTGACCTGTCCCCTCTTCACCACCTGAGAGTGAGAAACAACAAAAATAAGCTGGGCCCCTTCTTCCTCTCTCTGGTAGACAGGCTGCCTGCCCTCTGTGCTCATGTGTATATGAAATCCACATTTCCCAGAGAGCTTCCTCTCATCCTTGACTCTTTAGTGCTGTGCATAAACACATTTGCTTTTGGCCTTGTTGTAGAAACAGAAGAAGAGGATGTCTGTGCCAGAGTTGCCATGATGTCCTCCGTCAGTGTTCCTCAGGCAAGGTCCTACCCAGGCTGGGCTCTGCAGCTGCCTCTGGGCTGTCAGGTGAGATCTGCCTCCTCAGAGCAGAGGTGACATGAGCTCTGATCTGAGACCTTGGGTCTCCTCACCCCCTCTACATCAGCTCACCACAAACAAAAGCATGTGCCTGAGCCGAGGACAGAGGAAGCCTTTCTCAGAGCTTGTCCTGTGTCCCCACCATCTCAGAAATGCTGTCTGCTCACAGAGCCACACTCTTCCTTATTGGCCTCTCTGTCAGCATGTACAGATGGTCTGAGAGCTTCAGACACCTCAGGGCCATTGTCACCTCTGCCCTGCCTGCCAGCCCCTGCAGAATGAGGTGCTGTTCTCTCTGGAGACTCCCTCTCTCCTGTCTGCCTACTTGACCAGAAAATGTGAAAGTAACAATAGTGATCAACACTGCACAACCACACTCAGCACTGTGTCAACCAAGGCGTTCCTCACCTTTGGGGTGTTCTTTTTGCTCCCAAGTGGTGATTCTGGGTAGGTCTTCAGGAATGGGATGAGTAGGATGAAGAGCCCGACTCCGCACATAATGGCAAAGGTCATGTCCGTTGGCACGAACATGGAGCTCAGGCTCATCCTGGAGTCACTAATGCTTTTCAGGGGAAGGAGAGACTTCTCCATCTTCTGAATCTCAGCGCAGTTCTCAGGGCACTGAGAGCTGGGAGTGCAGCATGAGACTTGTCAGGAGGGCTCAGGCCACATCACACAGCTGTGGCCTCCTCATCACAAAGGGCTCCAGGCAGGAGGCAGGTGCCACAGCCCCTCCCCACCCTTCAACCCAGCAGACCCTCCTGCCTCTGCCTTCCCTGCTCCCTCCTCTAAGATCCTTGTGCTGCAACATTAAATAAACCTCCATCCCTGTTTTGTTCTTTCTCCCTGAGCCCCAGAACTTCTCTGCCTCCTGGAAGATGTCTGCTTCTATTGCCAGGAATGGGAGTCTGGAGCCTATGTACTTCTGGTTTTAGAATCCTCTATACTGATTTCCAGCATGCTGTTCCACTTTACACAGCCAATAGCAGTTGCTGAGGGTTTCTTTCATTAGTAGAATTTCTTATTTGTCTTCTTCTCAACCACTGTGGTTGATGTGAGATGGAATCACAAAGGTGCCTTAACCTGAATTTAGTTGTAAGCTAGGAATCTTGAAGACTTCGTAAAATATTTATTAGACTCTGTGTGTTTCTTTTAAGAGACAGTTCAATCCATTAGTCCATTTATTGATTGGTTGTTTTGGGGTATTTAATAATGGCAATTCTTTGCATTTTTTAAATGTTAAGACCCCAGTGTTGTTGTTTGGTTGGCCTGCCTTCTGGTACTCAGGTGGAAGGGTGTCCAGGAAACCCACCACTCCAAGTCCAAGAATGTGAGTCATGGCTCTGAGAGCTGGGAAGGTATTTATGGCTCTGAGGTGGGATAGTGATCCCAGGGTATCTTGAGACTCTGGAGCCAAGGAACCCAACAGCTCAGGGGTGGGATTGTCTCTCATGGGTATCCTAAGCTTGGGAAACTAGGAACCACATAATTCTGGGGTGAGATTGGGTCTCACAGGCATCCTGAGCCATGGGAGCCCAAGAACCACATAATCCTGGGAAGGGGTAGTGTCCTACTGGTATCCTGAGACACAGGAATCCAGGAACCACACAGCTCAGAGAGTACACCTTCTCAACGGTGATGTTGCGTAGCCTGGGAGTGTTGCCCCAACCTTTGATAAACTGTGGAAGTTAAGGGCCTGAGCTCTGCTCCTTCTGAATGTTGTCTGTGTGTTGCTGGAGCTTTCTCAGGCAGAGGTCTGGCCACTTCTCTGCCCTCATGACTTATAAAAGCTACAAAGAGTCCACAATTTAGAAAGCGTCCACCATGAAACTGAAAGCCATGCCTTCCTGGGCAGCACAGCAGTCTCTGCTGGAACCTCTTCCAGAGCAACACAGACTGAGCTATGGACAGGCCCACAGACAGGATGTGCTCCTCAAGCTCAGAGAGATAAAGGACTGCCTGTGAGAAGATGGAGCATCCAAATGGGGAGAAGGTGACCCTTCCCCCTTCATAGACTGCCCAGGTTACTTGTTGTCCCTGGAGTCAGAAAGTAGAGAACCCTTCCCTCCCCTTACCCCCCGAATATCACATCTAGACTTGTAGCAATATTTTCCTGATCCTCCTCTCCCAAATACAATCTTGAGCCCTCTGATCAAGTTCTGGACTCTGGGTTACCTGTCAGTGAAACAGACATATCTCCTCATGAACTGAAATGTAAAGAAGAGCCTTAATGGATCCCGGTGTGTGTGGAGGGCCATGCCTCTGGTCACACTCATGCTCAGAGAGTTCTGTCAGTGTCTGGACCTGAGAGTTAGCCCTAGAGGACCCAGCTCTCTCTCCTGGCTTGGCCAAGACCCACAGGCTGTGGTGGGCAAGAGCATCAATGCTTCCTTCCTGTGCCATATTTACCAGAGGGTACCAGGCCCAGGGCTGGAGAAGGAGTCACCTCAGGCCTCTTGAGTTTCTGGTTTGCATCTAGCCTCCTGTAGCTGACTCCTCTGACTCCTACTTCCCCAGCTAAAAATGTGAATGTGAATCCCAACGCAACATTCCGTGCTGGGTCAACAGGAGGCGCTGCTCTCGTTTGTTGCAAAATTCTAGAGTGCACAATGTCCACCTGGTACTGCTTGCTGCTCCATCTCTCCTGATCTAAACCCAGGCTTCTAGCAAAGAGTGCATATCCCTCCCAACACCAAAAAAAGTGAAGCATTAAAGGAAGGAGGTCTCCACGTGCCCCTCCCCCAACATACACACATGTGAGGCCTTCTCTCTGCTCTGATGAAAGGCATTCTGAGCCTGCTATGGTCTGAAGATCCCCTACTCAGAACACCTGCCTAAGAGCTAGGCCTCTTAGAGATGTTTTCCTCAGAGTCCTGAGACTCCATCTTGCCTGGGAAGGAATTCTGTATATGGATCTTGCTGGGCCCCTAAAACTGAGGGGCCAATGTTGGCCTTCATTGTGTGACCCAGGATCTAGGCAGAGATCATACAATCCTGGGGACATAGTGATGGTTCCTACTGCCTTTGACAGTGCATCCACCTTAGGGTCATGCAAAAAGGTATGCAGGCCTCGTGGGAGCTCCAGATGATCCAACAGCAGAGGGAAGCCTTCATTGCCCCTGCCTAGTTTCTGGATTCAAATCTAGGGATCTTGAAACATTGGGCTGGGGAGAATGTGACACTTCTGCCCCTACCCAGCAGTCTTCTGAGGGACAATGTGTCTGCCATTGTCAGTGGCCCTGGTGGTGAATACTTTTGGCCAGCTTCGTCGTCTTCAAGTTTTTGTTTTGTTTTCTCTTGGTTTGCTTTCTCTTGGTTTGTTTTCTTTGGTTTCCAATCCTTTCAGCCTGCACCACCACCTACCAGGCAGGAGGGGCTGCAAAGAGTTAGAAGGACATCTGCCATAGGAGGCAAGCAGGTTCAGACCTGGTGCTCACACAAGGGAGAGTCTCCCAAGTAAGGCAATAAAGGGATGAAACAGGATTCAGGAAATCCTCTAGGGGTGCTGGAGAGTGAGGAGAGTAAGGCATTCTCCTGGAGAGGCTTCTGTGAGGACAGCCTCACTCCTGTCAGCCACCTGAGCTGCTGCAAGGACAGAGGGCCCACAGCACAGGGGGAACATGAAGTTGGAGCTCAGCTGCAAGAAGGATCCCAGGCAGCTGGAGGAGCAGAGTTTGGGTGTCCTGAGGATCATTGGATAGTTCCTGTACATTCTGCGACCCCTGCTGGTTTGGTAACAACCTTCCAGAGAAGTCGAGAAAGGAGCTTCAGCTGAGAGGAGAGAAGGCAAGAATCCCCCACAAGGGATTCAGGCTTGTCATCTGCGAAGTCACGAACCTGCAGAAAATGCAGCAGGGCTCACAGATCATCGCCCTTTTCCCTTTGCCTCAGTGCAGGGGATTGGACCTGGAGCTCCAAGCACACTAAGCAGCTACAGCTCTGGCCACAGCCATAAATCTAAGAGAGTCTCAAATGGATGCCACTGCTACATCTCCTTAGTTCTAAGATACCATCATCATGTCGAAATGATTGTCAGATTATCAGGGCTTCTGCAAGGTCATCGTTAAAGACAGCCATTGCTCAATGATATCCTTTGTTTAACTACATAAACGTATTAAATGGAAATTGTATGCATGGTTCTAAGTATACCCACAGCAATCACGACATGAAGGCCCACTTCATGGGTCACTATCCCTCCAGCCCTTCCCCCTAGATGCTGGGAAATCTAAGCTGACATGTCATGCGTGACAGTTAGGAGCTGTGCCACTGAGTCACCCTCAACAACTCATAAAAGGGTGTTATCTGACACAGACATGCTCAATGATTTCATATTCTTGTTTAAGGACATTTATTTAGAAGCAGGTCTCCATGTGTCCCCGGCTGGCCTTAAACTTTCTATGGGCTTCAAGATGACCTTGTTCTTCCCACTGAGAGCCTGTATTACAGGCTTGTACCTCCATCATGGCCTGTGTGGTGCACACAATGGGACACAATGGCTTCCTGTGTGCTACGAAAGGACTCCGAGGTACACCCTGGCGATGGAGTGTGGGTGTTCTTGAGTGTTTCTATGTGCCCACGAACCCCTCTAACTCTCCCTTCATCCTGTTGAGAATTGCAACAAAGTATCTTTTTATCTCAATCATCTTCCCCATAGTTCCTCATCTCTGGAAACAGTGAACACCTCACATTTAATAAGTAGTGGTAGCTGGCAGTAAAGGTGCGTCCCCTTAAATCCTACCACTTGAGAGGGGAGGCAGGACGATCAGGCGATCAAGGCCTTCTTCAGCCACACAGTAGGCTGCTGGCTAGCCTGGACATCCTTCTTGAACAAAACAGAAAAGATAACCAGGTGTAGCCACTCTGCCAGTCAGTATGGAGAACACTCAAAAAGC
>NW_026591319.1:0-6093 GCF_907164565.1 Psammomys obesus | reverse complement strand
CTTGGAGATAATGAAGAACGGATGGCTGATAGCAATCCCCTCCCCCCCGCCCCAGCTCTAGCTCAATGGCCTTTCTGAAGGCAGGACCTCCAGTAAATTTCTAATCAATTATGTCTATTTTCTAGTCCTGTTGCTCCCACCCACCCCACCCCCGAACCATTTTAGTACGTTATGTACTTGATACAAAAATGTCCTGAGTTTTTGCCATTTCAAAACGACTTAATATATTTTTGTATTGTCTGTTAGATTTACCTTCTATGATGGGCCTCCCTTTGCTACTGGGCTGCCTCACTATGGACATATACTTGCGGGGACTATTAAAGACATAGTTACAAGATATGCTCATCAGAGCGGGTTCCACGTGGACAGAAGATTTGGATGGGATTGTCATGGCTTACCTGTGGTATGTCTGAATCTCCAGTCTTGTGATTTCTCATTGTCTGTAAACATATCAGAGTGTCCCTCTGAATTCTTTTCCATATTGTTAATTATCGTTTGGTTTCTCTGTAGCGTTTTTCCTTTTATTTATTTATCCTAGCTATTTTGGTTTCTGTTGTAGTTTCCTTGTATTTGCTTCATGGTTGTTAACATACTGTCTTACTTAATATTTTTTAGGAATATGAAATTGATAAGACACTGGGGATCAAAGGGCCAGAGGATGTGGCCAAAATGGGGATCGCAGAGTATAACAAACAGTGCCGAGCAATTGTCATGAGATACTCTGCTGAGTGGAAGGTATGTTCAGAAGAATGAATGGAAGGCGTGGCTTTAAGGTCGGACTAGAAATGGCTAGTTGTCCTTTTTATGAAACCTTACCCAAAGTATGGCTGTCCACGTGAGTGTGTGTCACAAGAGGGCTTGGATTCTGTTAGCCTTTAAACTTGAATCCCATGAGTAGGTACTAAATCCCAGCGTTGGAGTCTCTTTTTTTTCTCTACAGTGTTTTTCTGTCCTCCTGCAAAGTCATCTTCTCCTTAAGCATCTTTCCACCTGTCTCCTTTGTTCTTGGTGTTACATTCTGTGTCTCCTGCCTAACACTGAGTAAGTGCTTTGGCCTCAGTGGTCTGGATGCTGGAGATACAGGCACCCCCCGCCCCGTTCTCTTCATGGTTTTTCCCTGTGGGCTGTTGTATTCCCCCTCCCATGTGTCTCTTCTTAGCTCTCTTCTGTCACGACACTGGGTAGCTTTGGTTTATTGCCATATAGAGTCCACTTCTATCACCATGAGAGCCAAAGTTCAAGTTTCTCACAACTTAACTTCTTGCCTAATACAGGGATGGCTGATGGGGTGAATGCAGCCTAAATCTAGATCTGGTTTTAAATTTTTTTTTCCTCACACCCCCTCCCCAACACACACCTCCTTAAGAAGGGTCTCACTGTGTGGTCCTGGCTGGCCTGGAATTTACTATGCAGACCAGTATGGCCTGGAACTCACAGAGATCCACCTGCCTCTGCCTCTTATGAGTGCTGGGGTTAAAGGCATGAGCCACCATGCTCTTCCGTGTTTCCAAAAGTGTTTTATTTTGAGATAAGCTAAAGCATATAGCTATCCACTTGGTATGAAGCGATCCCCTCTGCCCTACATCTACCATTTCCAGCTGCTGACATCGGCAGTAACACAAAAGCAGTTAATTAGTATGAACAAAATACTGTTGACCTGCAGCACAGATCTTTCTGACCTGGGTGTCTCTCCAGGATCAGCCATTGCCTTTAGTAGCATGTCTTCAATTTCCTTTGATATAGAACATTCATTTAGTCTTTCTTTGTCTTTTATGATGGTGACACTTTGGGAGGCAGGGAGGGGGTTACTAGTGATTGAATTTATGGCTTGTGCATGCTTAACCAACACATTGTTTATTTCATCAAGATGCTGTCTGGCTGTATAGTTTTCCCTTGATGAAGTATAGATTTTGTTTTGCAGTTAATAAGTATCTTATGGGAATATTATTTTTAGTATGCTTTTTCTTATGATACTTTTAGTCATTAACTTTGGCCAAATATTGGTAATTCCTTCTAGCTAATAGCTATTTCTCTGATGTTTGCCAAGTAATGATTGCAAAAGACTTTTATCAACTATTATTGTTGGGCATGGTGGCACACACCCATAGTCTCAGTACTGGGGAGTATAACTTATAAATACTTAAAAATAATGTCTATGTATAAGAAAGGAATGGTAAGAAGACTAGTCAGCCTTATGTGTTGTTTGACATACGTTTACTTGGACCATTGATTATTTTGATTTCCCAAAGTAGTCAGTCATATGTAATGATAATAAAAATAAAAAATAGTCATGATATTATTCTAATGCTACCCTAACATTCCTATTTTTAAGTCTACCGTTACCAGACTTGGCCGATGGATTGACTTTGACAATGACTACAAAACGCTGTACCCACAGTTCATGGAATCAGTTTGGTAGGTTTATTTTAAATTGGAGGAATGAGAAACGTTCTCTTGCACTGGTCGGAGCAGAGGTGTATACTTGCTTGAAGATTATTTATAAGTTCATTAATTGGTTTTGGAGCAAATGTGTTTATCTTACACACACACACATCCCTACATACAACTTTTTCTAAGCCCATAAAAATTATTTACTCCCCTTCTCCATTATTTTATTATATTTTTTTCATAAAAATGACATTTTGACAAATAGGAGAGGGGTGGGTTTTTTTGTTTCTTTTGGCAGTGCTGAATATCCTACTTGAAGCCCTTACATATTGGGCAAACACTCTACCACGCCCCGTGTAGAGTGTTATACTGCATAGGGGTTGTGGCACATACTTAAAATTCAAGCAGTAGCAGATTATGAGTTCAAGGCTACTTAGTAAGAAAGCAACTTTGTCTTACAGAAAATACCCTAGGGATATTTTAAACTATCCTATTGAAGGTTTTACCAAAGAAAAGGCAGACATTAGTAAGGATTCCCAAAAGTGCAGTGTGTTTTCCTGTTGGGAAAAGTGAATAATCAACAGATAACATTGATCTTGTATTTAATATGTTCATTAAAACATTCTCGTCAGGAGCTGGAGAGATGGCTCAGAGGTTACGAGCCCTGGCTGTTCTTCCAGAGGTCCTGAGTTCAATTCCCAGCAACCACATGGTGGCTCACGACCATCTACAATGACATCTGGTGCCCTCTTCTGGCGTGCAGACACACATGCAGATAGAACATTGTATAAATAAATAAATCTTTAAAAAAAAAAAAACCAAAACATTCTCATCAGTGTGGCTTGTACTGTTTAAATTGCTTCTATAAAGGCTGCCTGTTGCATAGTTTAAATAATATACAAAAACATGAAGTCCCAAAATGTTAGTGATGTTGATTAAAAAAAAAATTGTTTTATCATACCTCTAAGAATTTAGTGTAAAAATACTTATGCTGATAGGACAGATTTATGTCATTGATAAGGTGCCGGGCAGTGTTTATTTGCCTTTCTTCATCCCCGTGAACATCTTTCCATGTAGATGGTGGCTCCACCCCAAGCTCCACCCCAGGCTGGTGGTTGAACTCCAGCCATGCATGCACATGCTAGACAAGTTCTCTACCACCAAGCAATAGCCCAGCCTCTGTAGTAGCACTTTTATAGTCTACAAGTACCCATTAAGTGTTACTTGCCAACAAGCTCCCAAATGATGGATTGTTTCTTCTTTACCAGAAGGACTACAGAAATGACAAAGAGGTTTGCGTTTGAACGCTAGATTTTGGTTATGTAATTGTAAAGCTCCATGTCTTGGCTTGCCAGGTGGGTCTTCAAGCAGCTGTATGACAAAGGCCTTGTGTACAGAGGCGTGAAAGTCATGCCCTTCTCCACTGCATGTGGCACTCCACTTTCTAACTTCGAGTCAAACCAGAATTACAAGGTATGTGACATGCGGAACACCTGCCCAGCCCGCGGTGATTGTTGATAATTACGATTAAGGTAAACATTCCCAGTTATTCCCAACATGGCCTGGTGATGCCAGATGTCTGTCACTGCTCAGAGCCTCTGCTGGGTGAAAATGGAGGATATTTTCTCCCCCACTGGATTTATCATGGGCTTCAGTGATGGATTCTATTTGTTTTGGCCACATCAGGCACCTGCTCTTGTCTTGCTCCGACAGTTTTTTCAGCTGCTGTTCTTCAGGGATCCTGCGTTTGGCGACTTTATGTCTTCTCTGGTACCTGTAATGTCCTTTCTTAAAGGTATTGGGAAGGCAATTTATCTGAGGTGCTGAGCATGTTAACGATCTTTCTTTTGCTGCACAGGATTTGTGTCACTGGTACACTTCCCTGAGAACATGAACTATCTTGTGTCTTATGTATCTGTACTCAGCCTTCACTTTTGCTGGTTTATGGGACCCTCATTTTAAAGGGATGGTAACTTTTTGGAAATCTTGTTTGTGCCCAGGTTTGGAAATTGTTACATTTCAGAAGAATTTTATTGTCATGGTAGAGTAAGTTTTCTCTGTTCCATTTGGTCTTTTTTTTTTTTAAGATTTATTTATTTATTATGTGTACAGTGTTCTGTCTGCACGTACACTTGCAGGCCAGAAGAGGGCACCAGATCTTAGTATAGATGGTTGTGATCCACCATGTGGTTGCTGGGAATTAAACTCATGACCGCTGGAAGAGCAGCCAGTGCTTTTAACCTCTGAGCCATCTCTCCAGCCCCCATTTGGTCTTTCACATTCTTACTGGTGCAGTGAGATGATTCCTTTTTGTCTGCTAATTGCCTTTGTTATTGGCTATGCATATTTAATAAAATATTTTAAGCACATAAAAATATAATATGCAGAGATAGTTACTTTCCAAAATAGTTTTATTATTTAACTCATGGTGTGCTTACTGTAGCTCAGATCACTGTAATAGTGAAACAGCCATTTTTGTCTTATTAGTTGTGAGCCTTAGCTCTTAATGGCTGAGTCTTCTTTCCTGCCCCCAAATCTTTCATTCATCAGTCCTTGTTTGTTTGTTTGTCTGTTTGTTTTTTTCAAGACAGGGTTTCTCTGTGTATCTCTGGCTGTTGTGGAACTAGCTCTGTAGACCAGGCTGGCCTCCAACTTGGAGGTTTACCTGCCTCTGCCTCCCAAGTGCTGGGAATAAAGGTGTGTGCCACTATCACCTGGCACTCGAGCTCAATTTTATCCGAAAATTTATTTTAGTTTCCTTTCAGATCGGATTCTTATTATCATGACCTTTACAGATTTGTGAAGGACTGCTTTCCCTCAATGTCTTTCAGGATGTTCAGGATCCTTCAGTATTTGTAACTTTCCCTTTGGAGGAAGATGAAAACACATCCTTAGTTGCTTGGACAACCACTCCTTGGACTCTACCCAGTAACCTTGCACTGTGTGTCAATCCGGAAATACAGTACGTGAAGATCAGAGGTAAGTAGTGGGCTAGTCACTTGTGATTAATACAGATAAATAATTGTATTTAGCTATAAAAGCTTACAAAAAGCTTGTTTTGGGACCAAACAATTTCATACAAAAATTTTGCTGAAGATAAGCTATAAGGACAGGTGTGTGTGTCACCATCCCTTTCTGTTCTCTTTGGAAGGTCTCAGCACAGTATGTGGCAGGGACATTGTGAGTTTGAGGCTACCCTGAACAGCTTAGCAAGATCCTGTCTCAAAACAAGACAGGTGGGAAAGAGAACAGGAAAGAATAGAAAAGAAAGGCAGCCTGAAAAGTTTGATTTCTGTTTGAAAGTAACAGATTTTTATAGTTTCCAGTTTTACTGTAATTTTTTTATATCATTTCCCTATTCCATGGTAGCGAATTCTTATATTCTCAACTAGGTCCTTAGAGATTCATATGAAATATGAATGATGGTTTTGAGCAAATAAACTTGCAGATTTGGAGAAATAATAGGGAAGAAAAGAGGGGAAAACACATTGGCAGGACTGTTGGACGGGTCTGCGGAACACCTGTGGAAACAGTGTGGCATTTCTCCTAAAGTTAAGCATTCTTACCTTGGAAGTGGAAGTGGATCTGGGTTTGGTGGCATGTGTTCCTAATTCTCATACTTGGGATTTTTGGAGGCAGGAGAATAAAGATTTTGTGGCCAGCCGTGCCCACCTGAGGCCTTGTCTCACAGAAGGAGAGAAGAGA
>NW_026591318.1:0-35685 GCF_907164565.1 Psammomys obesus | reverse complement strand
CAGGGCCTGTCCAGCCGTGCCCACCTGAGGCCTTGTCTCACAGAAGGGGAGGAGAGAAAAATTGAGAGCAGTGAAAACAGGGCCTGTCCAGCCGTGCCCACCTAGCCGTGCCCACCTGAGGCCTTGTCTCACAGAAGGAGAGGAGAGAAGAATTGAGAGCAGTGAAAACAGGGCCTGTCCAGGCAGGGTTACGCCTGTGTTTATATCAACAGTGTTCACGGCAGCTGAGGCTTGAAAGCTGCCTGTGTGATGCATGGGGAATGTCCTGCCTGAGAGAGAGAGAGAGAGAGAGTTAGGAATAGCTGTTGTTCATATAGAATCCTGCTTCCAGAGTCTGTAGCTGCTTCTCTGCAGGGAGTTATGCGTCAGAACTATTTTCCTGTGTAACTCGTGAGTCACTGGCAGTTTGTAGGGAGCCTGGCACATTAGGGGCTTTCAGACAGATGTTGCAAATATAACTCTTCACACAGCACTCATGTACTTACATATTTTGGTCTTGTTCTTGTCATATTTTCTATAACATGGACTTGGCACATGGCAGTGTTTCTATGATTTACTGCTCCAGTGGAAGCAGTTTGTGAATGAATTGCAAAGGTCCTTAAAAGTGATTCATGGAAACAGATGACATATGCTCTACTAGGTTATAGTATATCACACTTTATAGTGGAAGTTTAATTTTCTGTTGGCTTTTATGGGTCAATGTCAACATTTTGATGTTTGTTTGCTCTAGGCTTCCAGGAATTATATCCTCCAGAAATATTTTAATGAGGGTTCACAAATGCATACATTTTCTGAGGTTGTAATAGTACCATTTTAAAAGCTACTTAACTGATCATTAATTGATCTGTTAGAAACAGTCATGGCATCTCCATAAAACAGTTCGGTCGTGCTATGTGAAAGACTCGGTGGCTGAGGATCCGCCCAGGGGGAGAGAGGGAGAGAGATGTTCACGTTGTACTGTTGGTGAAGACAGTGACGGTATTTGAAGTGCACATGAACACACTGGGAGAGGCCCTAGAGCATCAGCTTGTGCCTGTTGAAAGGTGATGAGAGCCTAATGTGTCTCACACACACACACTGCTATGCACTCAAGTCCTCTGGATAGCGGCACAGCAGTGAAGCCCTCTGAAGGGTTGAGATTACAGGAACTGTGACTCTGAGCTGCCTGAGTTGTTGACGCTAAGATTTGGGTGGAGGGTACTTGTTAGGTTTGAGACTGGGTCTCACTGCTTAGTGCTTGTTGGCTTGGAACTCCCTGCGTAGACCAGGCTGGCCTGCAACTCAGAAATCCAACTCCCAAGTGCCACCACGCCTGGCTTAATGACATTCACATTTATTACCTTTACAAAGAGAAAATACTGATAATTTTCCTAAATGGACTTGGATGTGATGAACAATGGCCACCTACCCTGCTGCCTTTGTCCACACCGGGCCCTAAGTGCTGAATAGCTTTGCAGTGTCCTCTGTGAGTCTGGGGCACACAGTAGCTACAGGTGACACAAGCTCTTGGCACAAGAAATATGCCTAGTATATGTCTTCATAGTCAGCCAGTCTCAGTGGCCCTAATACCCTCCTTTTCTTTGCTCTTACAGATGTGGCCAGGGGGAAATTGTTCATTTTAATGGAAGCCAGGTTATCCGCCCTCTATAAGCTGGAGAGTGACTATGAGATCCTTGAAAGGTACGTGTTCATAAAGTTAGGGGTGTGTGTGTGTGTGTCTTTAGTTTTAAAAGAGACAAGTCTTTGTCATCCTAAAGCTGTATTGTTCAGGTTGAGTTTTAGGGACCAAATATGTTTAAGTCACACATGTCTGCGTCTGTGACAGTGGCTGCAGGCTTCAGAGGGTGGTGATTTATTCTGGCTACAGTTTCATTACTTTGATTGCTAAACATTTTTTTAATTTTGTGTGTGCATTTGTGGGCGGGTGGGCACATGTATGCCGTAGGTAAACATTACTTGTCTTCCTCAGTCCCTCTCATGTTAGTCTTGAGACAGGCTCTATCACTGACCTTGGGTTTCCCAGATTAAGTTCAAGTCTGATGATTCCTCCTCTCCAGCTCTGGGATTCCAGGCACACACCACCATTCCCAACATTTTGCATGTGTTTTGGGAATCCAAACTCAAGCTGTCATGCTTGAGCAGGAAGCGTCTGACTTACTGAAGCGTCCCCCCAGCTTTACTGCTTTGACTTAATGGACTATCTTATTTTTCAAGATTTCCTGGCGCCGCTCTCAAAGGCAAGAAATACAAGCCGTTGTTCGACTACTTTATTAAGGTAACTTTGGGCCCTTACTCTGTGGCTCTCTACATTTATTTCTTTGAGGTTATGAGTGGGTCTCTCGGGTCATCCTTGTTAATATTGTTCCCAGGAGTGTGTACTCTGCTTTAGTGTTAGAAAATTGCTATCTTTGCATTAATTATAATTTTATCACATCTCCAGACTGACCTTTTCCCATTTCTCTGCCTTTGCAGTAAGTTTGTCTCCTGTTTTAAGAACTCTTTGCCTTATTGTCATTGGATTACTGAGTTCAGTTCACTTTCAGGTCTCTCTCTCAGTGTAGGGTGTGTATGTGTTTATGTTCACATGCATGTGGGTGTAAGCGTGTACAGGTGTGCGTACATGTTGAGCCAGGGGTTGATGACAGACCTTTAATAGCTTTCCACTTTAATTTCTGAGGCAGGGTCTCTGGCTGAACCTGAAGCTTGCAAGTTCAGCTAGGCTATGTAGCCAAGCTTGTCCCAAGGACTCCTGTCTCTTCTCTGCATTTGTCTTTCTAGTTTGAATCATTTGTCTTTTTTATTTACGTGTTAATTTCAGGCCCTTCTCCCTGCTTCACTCAGCCCCTTGCACCTTTCTTTTCCAGTGTAAGGAGAATGGTGCCTTCACCGTGCTTGTTGACCACTATGTGAAGGATGAAGAAGGCACAGGAGTTGTGCACCAGGCTCCTTATTTTGGTGCTGTGAGTAGCCTCATCTTGCAGATCTATTCATGAGAAGTAAATGGCCACTCTTCCTGGGAGGCTGAACCACGGGTCTCATTAAGATTCTTTGGCTTGCCAACACCAGTGGAGTTGGCCTTTTCTGGCTCATTGCCCTAAAAGATGGCATAGAAAACGTATCTGTAGTTCCCATTCCTCTTCCTGATGTGGAAGCAGGGCAAACCCTGAGCTGTTGTAAAGCCTGATTGTTGTCTGCCTTTCTGGCAGCTTGATTGCTAAGGTTAAATGAGAAATGTAGTGGCGTGCTCGGTGACCCTCACATGCAGCTTAGTTAGTAACACTTTGGAGCCACTTCTGAAGCATCGCTGTAACCAGGTTTCAGTGCCACCTGAAACCTGTTTCCCTGGCAACAGGGAGCACTTAGCATGACAGCAGCGCTGTCATCCTTCCCGGTCTCTTGATGGGAGGCAAAGCTGGATGTGCATCAAGCATTGTGCCTAACACATAGATTGATTTCCATTTTTCAGACACATATGTATATTATTACAAATAAAACTTAATAGTGGCGTTTTTTTGATTTATTGTTGTTTTGGAAGTCTTGTTTATTTAGTTTTGATTTTTTGAGACATGTCTCACTGTGTAGCCTTTATCTTTGACTGGAACTCACTATGTAGACCAGGCTATCCCTGCCTCTGCCTCCTGAACGGTGGGATTAAGGATGTGCAACACTTTACCCAGCTATGGTTTAGTTTTAAAATGTTTGTGTGCGGCATCTCTAATGGGAATGACAGGGCTAGTAATCTAACCCCGGTTCAGCTGTGAGACCGACATTCTATACTCGGCCCTTAAGTCACCCCTGCTTAGAGTTAGGTTAGTTACATGCACACAAGATAGGACTGAAAAATTATCTAAGAAATCTAAATAAACTCAAGCTTTTTTTTCCTCACACATATACTGAGACATTTATCCACACACATCCCTTGTCTTGTTTGCCTCAGGATGACCATCGGGTCTGCATGGACTTCAACATTATTCAGAAAGACTCAACCCCTGTTTGCCCTGTGGATGCTTCAGGCTGCTTCACAGAGGAAGTGACACATTTTGTGGGACAGTATGTGAAGGTCTGTGCCTTGTATATGTAGAAGGGTGTTGGTCTTTTCGTGCTTGCTTCAGGGTTTTGTTTTGTTGTTGTTTTTTTTTTTTTTTCAGTAAGGAAATTTATTCAAATAATCTTCATTATTTGTAGTTTTGTTAGAATTAATGTAAACAAATTTTTTAAGCAGTTTAAAATAAGCCAATAGAGCTCTTTGCTCCATGCAGAGGGTCTAGGTGTTTAGGTAGGGAAGCATGCTAGAGTTCCATGAGTTGGGAGCACTACACGGCAGCTTGTTCTGGAGCGGCCTTGTGCTCAAGTCATCATTTCTTTTTTTAATGGTTTATTTAATTTTTTATTTTATGTGCATTAGGGTGAAAGTGTCAGATCCCTTGGGATTGGCATTACAGACAGTTGTGAGCTGCCATGTGGGTACTGGGAATTGAACCCAGGTCCTTTGGAAGAGCAGACAGCGCTCTTAACCACTGAGCCATCTCTCCAGCCCCTCAGGTCATCATTTCTGTTTGAAAACTTCACTGCCTAAAATTACTTAAGTGGGAAAAACCAAGCAGAGTAGTTTTCTGGGTTTTGTTTATAATGCTGTGCTGAGGGTGAAGACAGAGGCTCCTGCATTCTGAATGAGCTTCCTGATTTCTAGCTGTACCTCCAGCCGGCAGAGCAGACATTTTTATTTGTGCTGTTTGTTATGAAATGCCAGGTTTCAGTAACATATTGCTAATAAGTATACTAGGGTGTTTTGCTGACTGGAGTTCTACTTTTTCACAGGATGCTGACAAAAACATCATTAGGATGTTGAAGGAGCAGGGCCGCCTGCTTGTTGCGAGCACCTTCACGCACAGCTACCCTTTCTGCTGGAGGTGAGAGGGGACTGGCTGCTGAAGGGAGCGGCACGGCTGTGGGAATACGTGTTGCTTGCTTATGCCTCCTTAATGTGTAGGGTTTGTCTCATGGCACCCTTCGGAACTGCTGTTTAGAAGTGCCATTTTAGGAGAGGAATTGTGTGGGGAAAATAGACATCTGCCTACCTACCTCTATCTATCTTCTGTCTGTCTGTCTATGCACACACATCCACATCTGTAAATGAAATATCTAAGACTGTTCACATACAGCATCTTCCTTGTGCCTGGACCTGGCTCGTTAATCTGCCATCTTTCAATGTCAAGGCATTGAACTTGTGCAATGCCAAGCGCAAAAGTCTCTGAAATTTTATAATTGGAATTTCTTTAAATAACGGTGTTTTAATGTAAGAACATCCTGTAAATATTCACATGAGAATGTAGTGTTCAGGGTCCTGACATTTGTCCCCACATTTTCTCCCCGGGTCCCTATTTTATCATCAGAAGTGTTTTCTTTTTCTTTCCTCTTTTGGTTTTTTAAGAGAGGGTTTTTCTATGTAACCCTGGCTGTCCTCCTGGAACTCACTATGTAGACCAAGCTGACCTTAAACTCAGAGGTCCATCTGCTTCTGCCTCCTCAGTGCTGGAATTAAAGGCATGTGCCTTGATCACTGGGCCTCAGAAGAACCATTTTAAAAGAGTGTGTGTGTGTGTATGCATGTATGTGCATGCTCGTGCTAGCTCCGAGTCCAGAACAGTGTGTCGGACAGTTTAAGCTGAAGTCACAGGCTTTCGTGAGCTACCTAGTATGGGTGCTGAGAGCCAATTTTGGGTCCTCTGCAAGAGCAGCAGGCACTGTTTAATTGCTTGGTCATCTCTTCAGCTCTAGTTTTGTTCTACTCTTTTTTTTTTTTTAAATTTCCCTTGGTTTCATTTGAGAGAACGTGTGGAAAATTAGACATCTGTGTGTTCTTTTCATTTATTTGAGTGTGAGTACACCTGTGCATGTTCTTGGACGTGTTGACATGTAGAGGTCAGACCAATGTAGAGGTTGGTTTTCTCCTTCCACTATGTTGGTTCCAAGGATTAAACTTCAGAGCCATCTCGATGGTCTAGACATTTGTAATCTAAAGTAAAAACTAAGGTCAGCAGAAGGCCGAGTAGGCAGATGGAACCAATACTAATTAGGAAGTAATTAGTGTCCTTGGCACCTGTGTGCCTCTGTGTGACTATGGAGTCTGTTCTGCCCCAGGTCGGACACCCCGCTCATTTACAAGTCAGTGCCTAGCTGGTTTGTGCGCGTGGAGCACATGGTGGAGCAGCTACTGAAGAACAATGATCTGTGCTACTGGTGAGCATTCATCACGCTCCTTCCTCCCGCCCTTTGCGTGAGTAACTGTAGTTCACTCTCCTCAGAATTACCAGCCATCTCTAGTTGTTTATTGTAATTGTCTTTATTTGTGTAAGGAACACAAAATCACGTACAGCTGAAGCAATGCCTGCCTATGGCAGAAGGTGAAAGATGGCAGTTTTCTTAGTTTAACACAATAGAGATAAGTGTCACTAACATGTGACACTTACAGGACAAACTGACTTTGGGGACCCTATCTTAACCAAACATGGTGGCACACACCTTTAATCCCAGCACTCAGGCAGCAGACACAGGCAGACTCAGTCTTGAACTCATTCAAGGCCAGCCTGCTTTCCATAGTGAGTTCCAGGACAGTTAGGGCTACACAATGAAACCCTATTTCAAAAACAAATGAACAATCAATCTGTCTATACTGAGACTATTAACTGTAATAATTTTCATGATAAAGAGTAATGTGTATCTGCCAAAGCCATTTATTTATACATAACCAATTTGCGCGCTTGAGTTCCTGGTTTGTGTGGCATCTTTGCCCTTGGCTCTAAAGAACAGCCTTAGCCCAAGCTCAGAAACCTTTGTCCTCCCTGGCTGCGCTTCACCACAGCCCCTGTCCACCTTAGGGATAGTCCAATAGGCGAAGCAGCTTCCCGTGCTGCTGTGGCTGTGTTTTTCGAGGGCGTGCTAGTCCTGGGCTTAGCTTAGTGCTTCCACAAAATGTCACACAAAAGCTTCTGTCAGCACGGTTTATAAATTTCACCTAGTGTTCCTGCATGACTGGTGATGCGGTCTGTCTGTGACAGGGTCCCAGAGTTTGTACGAGAAAAACGGTTTGGAAATTGGCTGAAGGAGGCACGTGACTGGGCAGTTTCCAGAAACAGATACTGGGGCACCCCCATTCCGCTGTGGGTCAGTGAAGACTTTGAGGAGGTGAGGCTGGCTGTAAGGCTTTGTGTTGACTGTACTGTCACTGGCATTCTTTGTCATGTGTGAGTATTTAAGGGCAGCTTTAAATTTCTACTTTGTAAAAATGAGGAAAGATTGTTTGTTTGTTTTCATTGAAATCAATACATTAGATGGTGGGTGGGGGTTGCTTTGATTTCCCTCATCCGCTGCCACAACATTAAGTTGTAGAACTAATTTCAGGTTAAGCTTGGTGAGACATGGCTTTAAGATTTTAATCTCAGCAGTCCACAGGCAGAGGCAGGTGACTCTGTGGCCAGCCTGATCTCCACAGCAAGTTCAGGCCAGCCATGGGGACATACTGAGACTCTGTCTACAAAAAAAGAAAAGAAAGTTAAACTGATCTTATGAATACTGAAAGGGGAAACCTGGTGAAGAGTAAACATTGCCTACTTTAACTTCTGGAATTGTGTTTGTTTTGTGTGAGATTAGATGGATCCACTTGGGTAGGCAGGCTCAGTGTGCTTACCGTGGCAGAGCCTTCTGTCCAGTGTAGACGGTGTGAGCAATAGTGCCCCAGTTCAGCGGATTTCCTAAAAGGACCTCAGAGCCAACAGTGAGGTTACTGAGTCGGAAAGCTTTTCAGGACTGAAGGGGCGGGGCAGAGAAAGGCCAAGAAACAGAGGCCTTTCCCTGCAGCCTCACCTGCTGATCTGACCCCTCCTTGTCAGGTGGTCCTCATTCCCTGGTCCACCTACCTCCACTCCAGCTCTTTACCTGAACATGGTCTTAACTCCTTGTGACTTGGGCTACTTTTATTTTGGAACCTCCAAGCACAAGAACTTGGTTTTAGCCTTGACTCGGAAAGATGACACACTGAAGAGCCAGGTTCAGGCCCAAGGAAGAGAGGAAGATGCTGTATGTGAATAGTCTAAAACATTTTGTTTATTTTAAGCAGAGGTCAGTTACGATAAATCCCCAGAAATACCTGCTAGGTGGTGGCTGTGGTATTAGGGGCCTGAGCTGCAGGCCTACAGAAGGGGAGTCACAGGGACAAAGTCAGTGCTGGCTTCCTTGCGGCCAGTGGTCTTACCTGAGCCATGAGCCCTGTTGGCGATAACTGTCCTGCAGCCCAGAGTGCTCTAGATGCCTGTTTGTAAAGAAAGTCAGGTCTCTAAAACTGAGCAGAATGCTGCCTAGATGACCTCAGCACAGTCTCCTTAGCTCTGGGGTGCTCCTTTTGTCTCCGTTTTGACAGGTAGTTTGCATTGGATCAGTGGCAGAACTTGAAGAATTGTCTGGAACGAAAATCTCAGATCTCCACAGAGAGAGGTCAGTTCCCAAACACCTGACTTCCTGCCCCGCTGTTGTCCTGGTAAGGTCATCTCCAGGGAATCACAGACCTGCACCTAGGGCGCGCTGGTCTGTTAGGTACTTTGTTGATTAGCCATGTTGGTTTGTGGTGATGTTTCCTCCCTCCTGGATTGAAATGTCACATGACCTTTCAGATTGAGGGCTCCTGGTGTTCTCAGCCTTCGGAGGCAAGGCATCACAATAGCTCTGGCTGTCCTAGAACTCACTTGTAGGCCCTGTTGAACTTGATCTCAGAGAGCTCCACCTGCCTCTGCCTCCTGCCAGAGTGTGCAGCTGAAAGTTGTGCACCACCGCTCCAGCCCACAGTTTATTTTATTTTATTTTTTACATCTGCATCATTCATCCACTAGGCATGGGTGTGTTCCGAGAAGCGCATCATTGGACAGTCACACTCATTGAACAAATACTCTGGAGTGAGCTTGCACACATCTAGATGCTATAGATAGTTCATTGCTCTGGCCTGTTAATATAGTCAGGATACCTAGATGCGAGTGTAAATAGGTGTGGGTAGCAAAACATGCACACAGCTTACAGAAGGAGTAAGTATACATCCTGATAGACATAAAGTCAGACGTGACTGCTGCAGGCAACACTCAGGAGGCGGATGCAGCAAGAGTTCAGAGCCATTCACAGCTCCTTAATAAGTTTAAGGTCAGCCTGGGCTATGAGGTCCTGTCTCAAAACAAGGGGGGGAAATAGAACCTAGTAAATACATATGCTAATTGTATGATTTATGCTCATCATTAACTCCCGTGAGCCATGCGGACTCTCACATGCCGCACGTACCATTACTTCTTGCTGCACAGTCGTTTTGTTTGCATCCCATCATCACAAACATGAATAAAGCACCATGTCATGTTACCACCTGTATGATGTCACTGATGAAAAGAAAAACATCAGCTCTGTTCTAACCTTATAGAACCAACACTTTACATGTAGTCTCTGGTTCACCAAAATATTGTTGCATGATGTACGTGTAATCTTGTCAGATCAGCGTTTAAACTGCAAGATCTTCTGTTCACAATGAATAGAGGTGGCAACTTTTCTGTCTGCCAGCATTGACCACTTGACCATCCCATCCCGCTGCGGGAAAGGACTGTTGCGGCGCGTCTCTGAGGTGTTTGACTGCTGGTTCGAGAGTGGAAGTATGCCCTATGCCCAGGTTCACTACCCGTTTGAGAACAAGCGAGAGTTTGAGGACGCTTTTCCTGCAGACTTCATTGCTGAAGGCATTGATCAGACCCGGGGGTGGTAAGTGTCTCCTCTGTCCTCGTTGGTTTTACATTACAGGACATGTGTTTCATTAAGTGCCCATACGCATCTGCCCAGTGCTGACACGGAGAGCCAGACTTCCGCCCTCTGTACCTCCCACCAGCGTGGACACCACCCTGGCTTTCCAGGAGGAATCATTACTGTGCAGACTGTATTGTTCCACTCCGTTCTCCTCATGTGTATTCTTAGCTTGTTTATTTAAATTCTTTTACCCAGACATTTAAATCATTTTTATAGTGACATTAGGTTGGGTGCTGGAACTTGGAAGTTAGTTGGAAGTGTGTTCAGAAGTCCAGCCTTTATCAACATTCTAAAATAAAATGCAGGTATGTGGGAGGATTTTGGAATTAGTTTCATTTAGCCAGTGCCCTGTTTGAAGCAGTGCTGTCATGTTCACCAGGGAAAGCTGATTCACCTCCTCCTCCCTCTGGGCTGGCTTTGTGGCCTGTGCCCTGACGTAGTGCATTCATTGTTGACGGTGCTGTATGCAGGTTGTGCTTAAAGAACTGCTGCTGTGGCTTCCTGCTTTTTCAGTTGTGTTGCTGAACCACAGACTGTAACCGTTCTACAAGGAGCTGTTCAGAAGGACTTCCAAGAACAAATTTCTTGGGGTTTTGTTGTTATTTAATTTTTTTTTTTTTTTTAATACATATGTATGTGTGCCCACATTTTTTTCCCCTTGAGACAGGATCTCTGTGTAGACTTGGCTGTCCTGGAACACACTCTGTAGACCAGACTGGTCTTGAACTCCCAGAGATCCACCTGCCTCTGCCTCCTGAGTGCTAGATTAAAGGCATGGCCACCACGCACAGCATATATACAGTTCTTGAGTATGTTTTTTTGTTTGTTTGTTTGTTTGTTTGTTTTTTTCCTGTAAGTGCAATACCAAGGCCAGAAGAGGGTGTCTGATTTTCTGGAACTAGAATTATAGATTGCTGTGAGCCATGTGCTGTGGGTGCTGGGAATCGAACTCTGGTCCTCTGAATGGGCAGTATGTGCTCCTAACTGCTCATCTATCTCTGCAGCCCCACAGACTCCTGTTTTAATAAGGCCAGATTACTTGATAATGAGTGAGCTTGTTTCTCTAGGCAAAGTTGGTAAAGTCCTCTGGTTTCCTTGTCCTGTCTACTTCCTGTTCCCTTTCTTTTCGTGAACTGCCTTCTGCTCACCAAGGGTGTCCTGTGGAACAGAAAGGGATGTCTGGGAGGGTATTTGTATCAGGAGTTGGGCTCAGGCCTCCTCTTCAGCTGTATTCCTTGATGTTCTTGAAGTATAAGCACAGATCAAGATGATACAAGGCCATCAGCTCCCTGGTGGAGTAAGCAAGTCAAAGTGGAACAAGAGTGTCCCGTTTTATGGTGACAAGACCATGAGCACTGCTCAAGTGAGAAGTGGCAAGTGCTTTTCGTGTCTGTCATCAAATGGTCTGCCCCTCATGATCTTGTTTGAAACATGACACCTCTCTTTTGGCATCTCTGCTGGTCCTGGGGGACCCATAAGTGTTGCCTGTAGCTCCTCACTACAGACTGATGTTTTAAGAAAAACTTGTTTTGCCAATCAGTCAGGGTCTTGATGCATCTCTATCAATCACTATACAATTATCAAAATGTAAAATACAGCGCTAGTCAGGTAGCACAGTGAGTAAATAAATGTTCTTGCCACTGAGTGAGCTAACCTGAGTTGGAACTTTAAGACCCATATGGTTGGAGGGAAAGAACCAATTCCCACAGGCTGTCCTCTGACCTCCACATACATAACGCATAAGGGAAAATGTTGTAAGAGATTATTGATATTTACTTTTGGTTTATCTTCTAATAATGCTGCTGTTAATCCTCAGCAGCTGTAAAACCAAATCACCACACAGAGACTGGATTTTTAGTTAACCTAGAACACAATGCTGGGCAATATTTACTCCCTCCTAAACCTCCAAGCCCTCAGTTTCCTAACATTTAGATTTCCCACATTTTACTTGCTTTTTGTTAAATCTTAGGTCTGGTTTATGCTCCATGTCCTGCAAGCTCTCCTCCAGCTCTGCCCTCCTCGCTCTCCCCTCACCCCTTCTCCTCCCACTCACCTCCTGCCTTCTGGCTCCTCCCCTCTTTTCTGTCTTCTGGCTCCTCCCATTGCACAACATTGTATCTAGTTGCTGTATTTTGTCCTGTTTACACAAGAGTTGAGGCAGGATGCTTATAATGAGTATCACAATGCAATATCTGGATTGAAACCAGAGAGTTGGGGGCGGGGGAAATCAGCATTTGAATTAACAAGGGTAAGGCGTATACATTTTAAAAGAACATTATACCAACAGGAAAACAAAAAACTAAGTAAAGGTATAATGAATCAGAACTAAATATATTTGTACTAAATATATAAATAAATATACCTTTTCCTATGCTTAGATGCTTCCCACCTTAATGAATTTTTCTGCTTTGTTGTGTTTTTTCAGGTTTTACACCCTGCTAGTGCTAGCCACAGCCCTCTTTGGACAACCACCGTTCAAGAATGTGATTGTGAATGGACTCATCTTGGCAAGGCAGGTGCACCCCTCTCTGAGTGATGAGTTTCAGCTCCTATCCTCTTTATTCTGTCCTTGAAATTTGTCTTCAAAGCAGTCATGTTCCAATTTTCTCCTTGAATAGAGGAATTCAGCACCAACTTTCAGCTACTGCTCCTTTCCTTTCCTTCTAGTCTAAGACTTGTCTTGTTTTTTGGTGTTTTTTTGTTTTGTTTTGTTTTTGTTTTTGCCTTTGCTTTTGAGGCAGGCTGTTACTGTGCAGCCCTGCTGGTTTAGATCTTAATCTTGCAGGCTAAGCTAGTCTTGAACTCATAGAAATCCACCTACCTGTCTCAAACATATTGATCTCTTTATTTTGTTTTCCTGAGGCTTACCATCTGCATTCGCCTCCCAAGGGCTGAAGTTACAGGTCTGTGCTGTGGTTCCATGCCCTGCCCATCTTCCTGTGTGCTGTCCTCTGTAAGTTCGGAGGAAAAATCTGTATGAGGAAGCAAGAAGGAAATCTGGTTCAACATTACTTAGCTGGTGCTTGTTCAGATTTCTGGAATCTGACCCTAGACAGTTTGTTTTAGACATACTTAAATACAGTACAATTTTGGAAAAAAGTTTTCTGGCTCAGTCCCGTATATACAATAAACTTAAAGCATGACAACGTGGAAACTGTTTTAGAAAGTACATGAGACCTCTACCATGAAGTTGGGTTTTATAGCTTAAGGGTCTAGGGTCTCAGTCATAGAGATAGCCTAGAGGTCACCAGGCTGTAAAGCACTATGACATCTCTCCTAAGGATGGGCTGGTGGAGAAACAAAGGTAAAGATAAAGGTTTAGGGAAGTAGAGTCTGGGATAAATCAAGTAGTCTGGATTTGGGTGAGGCCTGGCCTTAGAGATAGCACAGATCACCAGGCTGTTAACTAGATCCACTCCCAGCCTTCGGGTGGAAAAGGGATAGACAGAGTTCCTCCCTGGCAGAGAGGAGCCTGTGTGCTAACATTCCTGGGTTCCCTAGTGCTTTTCTGTGAGCACAAGGACCTCATGCCCTCCACGCCCAAGTTTACTGACACTCTTGTCCTGTCCGTTCTCTGCCTCTCCCAAATAAGAAGACTACATAGTGGGCCAGGACTCCTGGAGACACCCAGATGGGGTTAGTAGTCAGTGCTTCTAGTGCTATCACTAGTGATAGTTACATTTACTTAGCTTAGTATTTTGTGAGGTACTTTAGCATTCATATCTCGTTGTGTTTCACTCCTGACATGTGGGTTTTTATTGTCTTCTTTGTAATACATGAGGAAACATGAGGTGCCGAGCCACGGCACCACACCAGACTCCTCCCAGGGCCTTCACCTCCTATGGAGAATTATTTCTTAATTGTAGTAGTGTCTTAGAATTCCTTTGGTTCCATTGTCTCTGTTCAGTTAGTAAAGATGAGCAGTAACTCTCCATGTATGTTTAGGGCCTGTCTGCCGTGGCAGCCTTCCTGCCTAGCCATAGAAGAGCATGTTTTTGTTTTTGGCAAAGCTGTCACCATTTAGTTGGTACCAGATTCTGATTTGCACAAGTAACATTCTTTACTGTTAGGCCCCGGGATGCCAAGTTACTGGCATGTACCTTAGGGTTTCGCTTGCTGTGATAAAACACCCTGACCAAAAACAGCTTGAGGGAAGGTTTGTTTCACCTTTCAAATCTCAGGCTGTACTCACTGAGGAGAGTCAGGGCAGAAAATGAAGCACAGGCCATGGAGGAATGCTTGCTTACTAGCTTGTTCCCCGTGGCTTGCTGAGGCTGTTTTCTTACACCACCCAGAACTGTCAGCTCAGGGGTGGCACATTCTTCATTGAGCCAGGCCCTCCCACATGAATCACTAATCAAGAAAATGCTTGCTTACAGGGCAGTCCAAAAGAGGCACTTTCTCAATTTTGGCTTCCTCTTAGATAACTCGAGTTTCTATCAAATTAAGAAGAACCCAGCCCACAGGGTAGTAGTGGCTCATACCTGTAATCCCAGCACTCGGGAGGCATAGGCAGGTGGATTTCTGAGTTCTAGTTCCCAGATAGCCAGGGCTACGCAGAGAAACCCTGTGTCTCGAAAAGCCCCAAAACAAAAGAAAACAAAACAAAGTCCTAGCTGTTAACATGGTTTTCCGAGCTATTATTAAAATGTTTCTAGGAAAGTTAACAAACATTTTAAGTGAAAGAGTGTTTGCCCACACAAACACCTTGCTTCATATCTGTATGAAGAGGAAGAGAGTAATACCAATCGTACACGCTTGCCTTTAGCCAGGCCTGCATGTACACTGCCATGCATAGCACATCGCTCGTCAGAGCAGTGTGACGTGGCTCTGGAACAGAAAATACAGAGTAAACTCCATTCTGGTCATAGGCGTCAGGCCCTGTAAAGTGTGCTCTCCCCTTCCCATTACTGCTTGCTGCTACTGAGATTCCTACATGCTCTACGTCTGAGCTGCACCCCCATTCCTGCCTTTTAGTGGTTTTCTTGGCTGGTGAGATGGCCCAGCATGCAGAGCACTGCTGTGCAAGCCTGATGACCTAAGGTCATTCTCCAGAACCAATGTTAAGGTGGAAGAAGAAAACTAGCTAATCACAGTTCCCCTCTAACCTCCATGCACACACCACGGCACACACACATCCCGATATTCAACTTCTCACTGTGTAGATTACTGTATTCACCAGTACAGCTATGACATTAAATGTTTTCACCACCACGGACATTGTTTCCCCTTATAACTACACTTACCTGTCCATCCCTGTTCCCAGTTTCTCTGAAGTAAATGCTAGTACATCTTCCTACTCCAGCCCACCTTGAAACCCCCATAAAGACATAGATGTACCATGGCATTAAAAGACTTTGTATGGCTCAGTAGGTAAAGGCAGTTTCTGTACAAGCCTGGCAACCTGACTGGAACCCACACAAAAGATGAAGGAGGGAGCTGACTCCACAAAGTTGTTTGATCTCTGCATGAGTGTCATGACCCGTGCCTCCCACACACACATAAATTAGGCAAATGTGCATACACAGTAACAATTTAATTTACTGTAAAAGAAGCAACAAATGAAAACAAAGCTACCTGCCACTGTGTTGCACTAGCTTATGTCTGAGGCCCTCCTTTCCCTTTACAATTGTGTGTTTGCGTGCAGTCCACATCCATATATAAAGACCAGCTATGTTGCTCACTTAATTGGTATCTACTTTTTGTTTTACAAGTGATGGCCAAAAAATGAGCAAACGGAAAAAGAACTACCCAGATCCAGTTTCTATCATCAATAAATATGGTGCCGATGCCCTCAGGTAGGAAGCTGTCATTTGCTCCTGTGTGCCTCCTGTCCTGCTGTCACAGTTCTCAGATTGCTGTACTATATAATTGTGCTATTAGCTTTGGGCCTGTCTGTGGGGAGTTGAATCTTTGTAGTTGGTAATATTCAAACCTAGGAGACTTTGAGAACTGGAAACTGTCCTGGATACCGTGAGCCGTCCATGACCTTCCGGGGGGTGTAGGTTGTCTCCTCTTTAGGTTCTCCATCTTGTTGGTATTAAAGCCAGAATTATCTTTTTTTGTCCTTGCTTGCTTTTTCTTGTCTTGTATTTGCAAAGCCATATGAGACCTATTTACACCAGAACAAATACATTAATATGGCGTTTTAGAGAACTTTTAGCCACTGTCTGAAATAGTCATGCTCCTGAAATCTATCATATTTAGGTTGTAAAAGCCTAGAGAGCCCAGGCCCATGCTGGGCACCTTTACACAGTGCCCTCTGGCTGGGAGACAGAAGGCTGGCCCTCCCTGGACTCACTGTCCATTGCGCTGGGCTGTTCTCCTCAGTGAGCCTTGGCCTCCTGAGTGTGGCAGAGCTCCTCATGAACCTGTGTGTACTTACAGTGGGGCCAGCATGTGGGTACTGTGCCTCAGTGGTAGGAAGGTAGAGTTTGAGCTACTTCTTTGTCTTAAATAGAAGGAGAAAGATGGATGTGGTCTGAAGAAGAGCTGGAATGTTTGCCTTCTCAGTGTTACAGGAGCAATATTTGGTTTACATCTGGGTAAATTCTCTCCTTCCAGGTTATACCTGATCAATTCCCCCGTGGTGAGAGCAGAAAACCTCCGCTTCAAAGAGGAAGGTGTGCGGGACGTCCTGAAGGACGTGCTGCTCCCGTGGTACAATGCATACCGCTTCTTCATCCAGAATGTCTTTAGGCTGCAGAAGGTATGGACCACACTGGCCTGTGTACGCTGAGCTACAGGGCTGGACTGTGTGCGACCTTGAGGCCAGTTCTTCTGTTGTCTGCTGTTGTTGGCTAACCCAGAGCCATGAGGAAGCCTCACATGATGGTGCCTTACAAGAGGTGTCTAGTCCTCTGTAGGACATGGCCTCCTCTGTACAAAGAGGTGTGTTGTAGTTTGGTCAGCCGGTTCTTTGTCTCAGAGAGCCCATGTTGAATGTGGAATCACAGGCAGTAGAGTCAGTTACAGACAGACAGTTACCTGAAAGGCAGAGGCAGACCCTGGAGTTAAGCTCTTCTTGAGTGTGGTCAGAGAAGATTATGTGGGGAAGTGTTGAGCTGAGACCTAGAGTGATAGTGGGTTGAGGGTTGAGAGTAGAGGTTGGGGCATCTGTGAACCTGTGTTTCAGATTGGCCTTCCATCACCTCCGCCCTCAGACGCCCGTTCCGAGAAGCCGTTGGTCTGTGGCCCCCTCTTCCGAGCACTGTCAATGCCCAGGATCTTTATCACTAGTATGCGTTACTGCACTGTATGCAGTTTATGGTGGGCCCCGCTGGGCTCGGCCTCTTCCCCCAGCACCTACCAGAAGTGCTGGTAACTCCCTGCTGAGTGAGTGACCCTTGCAGCCCACAAGGTAGCAAGTAGGACAGTGAGCCAGTCACTTGCTTCTGCTGCTTCTGAATTCAACTTAGCTCTTTCTTCTGCTGAGAACAAAACAGTAGTGTTCACACAGGACTTCCAGGGTACACGTTTCCCTGGAAATTCAGATGGGCAGGCAGCTCTCTCTGGCTTTCAGCATTCCTCTCTTTGTAATTACGCCAACTCTGCTACACATGGTGCCAGGTAGGGCTAGCACTCCTGAAGCTTGCATGCTCTTCAGACATCTATTGGTGTGAAACTCACACTTGCCAGAAAGAGGCCTATCTGTACATAGCAAGGCTGCACCCACCATGAGGAGCTCAGACCCAAGCGAATAATCCTCACCTTGCTCTGCCAACAAGCTGCTGCCTGAGAAGCACAGCTTTCAGTGGCTTCAGTTTGCAGAACAGGAGCAGATGAGATGCCCCCAGGATCATCGTGGCGGCTCTTGCAGAGCTAAAAGGAGATCTGAAGAGTTCCAGGTCAAGACAATTCATTGAGCATTTGATGGTGCTTATCCTCACCAGCAGGGGCTGGGGCCATTTTTATTTTCGTTATTTCCTTCCATTTTACTGATGGAAAGCATTTGGTAGGCCTGGAGAGATGGCGAGCGGGTAAGAGTACTGGCTGTTTTTCCAGAGGACCTGGATTTGGTTCCTGGCACCTGTATTAAGTGACACACTGACTCCAGCTCCAGGCATCCAGTGCCCTCTTCCAACATCCATGGCGCAGGCAGCATAGACACACACACACACACACACACACACACACACACACACACACACTCTTAAATAAAAAATTAAAGTCGTTTTTCCTCTGGTATTAGTTCAGCCTTTGTGCATGTGAGCCTCTCACCAAGTGTCTGTCTGTAGGAAGAGGAAGTGGAATTCCTGTACAACGAGCACACAGTCAGAGAGAGCCCGAACATCACTGACCGCTGGATTCTGTCCTTCATGCAGTCACTTGTTGGCTTCTTTGAGACAGAAATGGCAGGTGAGTCTTCGTACGCTTTCTTCCCAGGGGTGAGGACTGTCTTCTCTTTATAATTACTCTTTTGGTGTCTTAAATGTTTTCCCTTATTAACATAGAAGAAACTTTGAGAAGTAACACAGATCATTTCTTCACATTAACCCAGAAGTATAGTTTTGGTAGGCGTTTTCAGTGCTCAGGGGAGTTTTGTCTGAGGCGTGCAGACCCATTCTTGTGCAGAGGATTGTCCGAGACCCTTCCATCTTTCTGCACCAGCAGCCATGACTTCTCCTGAAGCTGAACCTAGCGATTGTACCCTAGGACAGAACCCAGTCTACTTAGGAACAGATAGATCAGTGTCTGATGAGGGTCGTGCATGGGAGGCAGCTCCTGGCCCAGACTAAGTCCCAGCATGTTCCCCTCTCCCCATCAGCAACATCAGGAGAGAACCTGTCTACAGGATGGTGGTGGTGTCCTGTGGGAGTTGGCAGTTACGGTCATTCCCTCGGGAAGAGCTGCTGCTGTCTCCATGCTTCCTGTGCTCATTATCTGTGAGAGTTACGTACTCTTGAGGAGGTGAAGCCTGAACACAGGAATCTGGTGAACTCTTAGCATAGTGTGGACTGGCTTTTCCTCTCCAGCAGACAAAGCCTCTGTCGCTGGAACCACACATCCAGAAGTGTGTGGTCCTGAATTCTGGTTTCTAGGGACCATAGTAAGACCAGCATCTTCCAGTGGTGCAGCAGTGGTGCCGTCAGCAGTTCAGCGGGGCCCTTCCCTCAGCGGGGCGCGCTGGGATGGTGAGGCGCTGAGCAGCGTCCCTGTGTCACAATGAGAATATCTCCTCAGCATCTAAGGCAAGCTTCCTGCTGCTTTCTAGTTAGGGTCGGAGACAGCGCAGTAGTGTAAAGGCAGGTTCTGCTGGTGCTGTCCAAACGCCTGTACACACCATGGTACGTGGTCCCACAGAACAGGGTTCATTTTTTCTCACCTGTGTGGGTTTCCCCTTGTAGCTCAGTATCAGTTTTGTGTGCCCCTCAACACTTTGGCTACCCTGTCATGTGTGTTTGAAACATGAGCCATTAGATTGGTTGAATCTGATTCTCACTGTTTCCTTAGGGAGGGGAGTCCCTGAAATGAGGGGGCTGCTAATTCTTTATC
The DNA here is from genome assembly GCF_907164565.1 of Psammomys obesus. Classification (NCBI taxonomy): domain Eukaryota; kingdom Metazoa; phylum Chordata; class Mammalia; order Rodentia; family Muridae; genus Psammomys; species Psammomys obesus. The sequence goes on along the minus strand of NW_026591318.1, from coordinate 16,365 downwards.
ATCTAGTTCTCCCAGTCCAAGGCCTGCCCTGGGCTGCCTGACTGGCATCTTACTTTTAGCTTACAGGCTATATACCGTGGTCCCTCGCCTGGTCAAGTTCGTAGATATTCTGACCAATTGGTATGTCCGAATGAACCGGAGAAGATTAAAGGTAAAAACTGATGGGACTAGCAAAAAGTCTGAAGTTTTGGGGGTCAATAAAAAAAAAAAGAAAAAAGAGAGAAAGGTTAATGCTCTATTCTGAAGGTGTCTTCTGTTTATGTATGTTAACTGTAGTGAGTGCAGTTTGGTAGGATGGGACTTCAGAATTCTAAAAGTCATTCTGTATATTTTCATAACACACTGTGGACATGTCACTAGGGGTGAAGTGTCCACGTCGGTGCAGGTCTAAACTGAGCAGACCTCTTAGAATTCTGCAAGCCATACTTCATCAAGTATGGCTATAATCCTTAAAAGAAACCTTTGTGTGACTTTTTTGGGGAGACGTGAATAAATGTCTCTTCATCCTAGATAGTGTATCAGTGACAGCCAAAGAAATGGCCTCCATCCAGGTCTAGCTGTGTGAACCAGTAAGTTTGTTGGGGTTCCTTACAGAGAGTGGATCAGGGGTTATAGGAGAATCAATTACTCAGCAGCAGCTGCTCATCAACAAGAAGCCCATCCCAGCACGGTGACAGCCCACAAAAGCATCTTTCCTGTAGCTCCTACACAACTTGGAGGCAGTTTGGCTGGGCCGAATGACCCCGCAGAAATTGTTTCTGCTTATAAAACCTGCGGGAGGGGCTCCCAGAGAGTTAGGGGTTTACCTTGCTTCTGTACTTCCCAGCCTTGCTCCTGGAGGGAGTGTTTCAATCTAGAGGAAAGAGCTTCATAACAGGGCACCTCTTTGTTTCTGTCTCCACCCAAAGTGAGCAGGTGTTTGCATGGGCAGAGTTGCTCCTAGCTGCCGGGGTTTTCAGTTGAGCATAGCATGGCCGCTGGTCTCTGAACATACTGGCTTGTGAGAAGTTCCTCACTGCAGACAAGTTTTTCCTACCACAAATCAGCAGTTACTTTAAAAGCACAGAGACTATATGGTTTGTTTTGTTTTGTTTGTTTGTTTGTTTGTTTTAAGCAAAATCTTTCACCTAACTCCTTGTTACATTGGAATTCATCTCCCCTCCTCCCTACCTTCAAGTCCATGGTCAGTCTTGGGCTCCTGGTTACAGAGCTGCTTCCCCATTTTTGACCTCCAGTAGAGATGGTCAGGGATACAGCAGACTACTGTCCCATGCTGGCCTCTCACTGCCTTGCATGGCTCCAGGGCTGCTGGTCATGGCCATTTCTCCTTACTCTGTCCCCTTCCCATCTGTGTACTACGTAGTCCCTGTAGGCTGTAATAAGCATCTGTTTTGATGACACACTTAACTACTAGCAATTTCCTGTTTATCGCTCTTTGACTCTTTAGGGTGAGAATGGGATGGAAGACTGTGTTATGGCCCTGGAGACCTTGTTCAGCGTCCTGCTTTCCCTGTGCAGACTGATGGTGAGATACTCAGGCCCCATGCAGACTGAGTACCTACAGTGACCCTCTGCCATGGCACCCTCCCCTTCTCTCTGTTTTCTATAGAAGTCATCAAAGCAGCTTCTGTCTGTGGTGCCTTTTCAGAAATTGTAATAACTCATGTGTCTAAGCCCTAGAATATGAGCTGAGAAATACTGGGTGCTTAGTTATTGGTAGTCAGCAGTTTAATCAGGGATCAGTCTACTCTTAGGGAGGGAAGACATAAACCTTGGTAATACATTCTGTAAATGTGAATAATGAAGAGATTCCTGAACTCATATGATCCAGCATATCAAAACTTAGCACTGATAGAAAAAAATGCCTAATTGACATGGATTCCTATTAAACTATTAATTAAATGGCATAGGAGTAGGAGGCTGCTACTTCAGTTTCCTGTATCCTGTTCTGCTGTTCTAATAGTGTTGTGTACTATACAGCAAGCCTTCTGTTAAGTCTGTAACACACACAGGAGAATTTGCCCTTATACAAGATTTTGGTGCTGTCCACATCTAGCTCTATACACCTGTATCCTGTAATACAAGTGTGGGTTTTTCTGCTTTGCAGATGCAGCTTTTAGGCTTTATGATATTTAATCTTTGTGCATATTGACTTGACTGGAACTAGTTCAAGGGCTCCTGGTTTGGTTTGGTTTTTGGGGTGGCAATAAATCCAGAGCAATTTTGAGTCTTTTGATGTAGCCATTTGTCTTTGAAAGGAAATATCTAATAACTAGCCTCTATTTGTGTATTGCTGTACATTCTCTACAGTGACTAGTTTTCGTTTCTCAGTTTAAGTGCGATCAACTGATATTGGATGTGTCTGAATGATATTCTCTCCTCCATCCTCATACAGGCCCCTTACACACCGTTTCTTACTGAGTTGATGTACCAGAATCTAAAGATGCTGATTGACCCTGTTTCTGTGCGGGACAAGGATACACTCAGCATCCACTACCTCATGCTGCCACGTGTTCGGTAGGAACCAAATACAGAGGCATCACCTAGGCCATGGGAAGGGGAAGAAGTACAGGTAGGGTCCCAAACCCCGTAGGAAGGAATGGGGAGAGGACTCATTTCCCTGCTCCACCTCCTGAACCCCTCATAGGCTGAAGCCGCTCCTCCTCGGCTGCAGAAGCCCACCTTGATAAGTGGTAGGAGGCTATGGCATCCTCCTTACGAGTGAGATGTAAACCCAACCTTTGGGTAGCCTGGGGGCTCATTGTGTGCCCCTCGAGGTGAGAGTGAGTGGTGCCCTTTCTCAGGTGTCACTGGAGACCTGGCCTGATCCTTTTCCTCACTTAACGCACTGTTTCAGATTTTCACCATTGAAAAGTAATAATCTTTCATATTCCTTGGTTTATCAACCAGAGAGGAGCTGATTGACAAGAAAACCGAGAATGCAGTGTCAAGAATGCAGTCTGTGATTGAACTTGGAAGAGTGATAAGAGACCGGAAAACTATTCCAATAAAGGTTTGAAATTTTGTTTCTATATCGGATTGACACAGATGTATGTCTTAGGAAATGTTAATGTAGACCAGGTAGTAGCATAATTCTGTGTCCTTTTCTGCGGTGAGCTATGAATGGCTTGTCACTAGTTTAGCTAAGCAGTCAGGTAAACTTCAGCTAGATGAGTATTCAACGTTTTGCCATTTGGAGGAATTGACCCTTAGTTCATTCCCCCTCCTCTCCTTTTTAGTACCCTTTGAAGGAAATTGTGGTTATCCACCAAGACCCAGAAGCTCTTGAGGATATCAGGTCCTTGGAGAAGTATATCATTGAGGTAAGGTCAATGATGGGCCTAGCCAGATTTTTTTTTGGGGGGAAAATGATTCTTTTGTAAATTGCTGCGTGCATAATCACTCATAAAATTTTATGTGATGAGTGTACTTCTTTACTCTTTTATATTTCTTTATAAATATTTGTAATGAACAGAAAAGCTTTGCTTCTTCAAATGATGAAATAGTAACCATTTACTGTTTGTAAATGCCGAGGCATAGTATGGTTCTGATAAAAGGTGGGCCAATGTCCATCTCTGTCTCCAGGGTTTCACTTGCCCTCTGTGGTTTTAGCTCATCACATACGTAGTTGTCATAGCCTTGCGGGCAGGGCAGGGTCTTGTTTGCAGTGTAGGCCGGTCTTCCATTCAGTTCTCCTGTCTTGGCCTCCTATGTGCTGGGATTACGGCTTATGTCACTACCCCCAGTTCTAAAATGTATCTCATATCGTGTCTGACTGCCTCGTAATTTATTTAAATATTTTATTTGAGGAATTGTGGGTTCTCGTTGCACAAGATGAGTGTATCTACGTACATTTCAGTATGTGGATGTTGAGTGTCTGCACTCAGTGTGTGCAAGCGTGTGTGCGTGTGTGTGTGTGTGTGTATGTTGGATGGGTTTCAGGGGTAGAGTTTGGTCTCAGAAGAATAGAGCACAGTATTGGTAGCTGGGTAATGCATTAAATTCACAGGATGCTTATTTTCCTGTACCTTAAAGGATAGCCTGAAACTAATAAAGACAAACCAGGAAGAGAAAGACTCCTGGTGTCTTCCTGCCTTCTTTATAGCCAGTCTGTGGTCTTATAATAGGAATAGCCCAGAGCCATCAAGACACACTGTTCGTTTGCACTGTCAGAGCTCTGTGCTCATCTCCCGTCTGCCAAGTTTCGGGTGGGGTTGCTCCTTTCACACACTACAGGATTGCAGGGGAAAGCAATCTTTTCAGTCCATTGTCTCAGCGTCTTCTGGGGCAGGAGTGGGTACAAGTAAGTGTCTCCTTAGAATCCCTCTGATCCTCTCACTGATCCACTTAAATCTGCATGCTGTGGTGTTTTTAAAACAGATATTTCAAATTTTAAAATTCATTCCTGTTTCAAAACAAATATGATTTTAGTTTTTCACAGGTAATTGAAGTACATAGTTAAAGAAAAGTTTTAATTTGCTCTTTGGTTTGTCTGTTTGGGTTATTTTGTTTGTTTGTTTGTTTGTTTGTTTGAGACAAGGCTTCTCTTTGTGTAGCCCTGGCTGTCCTGGAACTTGCTCTGTAGACCAGGCTAGCCTTGAACTCAGAGATCCACCTGCCTCTGCCTCCTGAGTGCTGAGATTAAAGGTATGCACCACCACCACCACTGGGCCTGGATTTGATTTTTAATTACTTGAGAATTTTAGACAAACTTTAGAAGCCAGAAAGTGAGATTACATCTCCTAACTTAATGTCTTGTACATACACACACACACAATTGTTGTCTATACATATCTCCGGCCTGATCACTTTTGTGTATGGGCATGATTTTTGAGACATTGTTTTACTCTATAGCATAGGTTTCCTTTGAACTTGCTCTGTAGCCAGGCAAGAGTGGTTCTCCTGCCTCAGCCTCCCAGGTGCTGACAGTATATACATTATCACACCTGGCCTTCATCGCCCTTTAATCCACCTAGACAGACTAGAAAAACTCAGTGATGCCTGCTGTTTGCCTTACTTTGTACTGTCTGTTAATATGTCTCCTGCTGTATCCTCACCATTCCGTTTCATGGGAATATGTCACTAACATAACCATCATGAAGTACTCTTGACTTCATACCTGGTTAAAGAATGGTTAGTGGTGGTGCCCAGAGTTGCTTGTGCAAGTTTACCTCTGAGACATGAGTTTGATTTTCAGCATCCCACTACCACCCCTTTTCTTTCTTTCTCTCATCCCTACTATAGTTTTGGTTTTTGTTGTGAGACAGAGTCTCAGTGTAGACCAGGATGTCTTTGAACTCGCAGAGATCCAAAACTCCCCCGTGCCATGAGTGCTGAAGTTAAAGCCACGCACCAACCAAAGCCTTGGCATCTTTCAGATGCTCACCTCACTTGATTGGTTTTGATAGAGCATCATATTTCTGTCATTCCACATGTATTCTAAATGTATTCGTATATTGCACATATCGTCAAAATCAGAACAGTTCATCTTCCTAAAAAGGAAGCCAGTCTCCCTCATCTGTTTGCTCGTTACATTCTGATTGTTCACCAGCAATCTGAGTGTATTTCTGCCTGGGGATTTGCCTTCTTTAAACATGTCATGTAAGTAGAAATGTACAGTTTGTAACCTACTGTGTCTGGCTTGTATTGCTTAGCATAGTGTTTTTATAGTTCATTCACATTTTAGCAAAGGATAGTACTTAATTCCTTTATGTTGCTAAATACTCCATTGTGTGTATAAACTATACAGCACTTACCTAGTCAGGCCTGCTTTGTTCACTGTGTGGTGCTGGAGATCCAACCTGGGCCTTGTGCTTGCCAGACTGGCATTACCCACTGAGTCACATCCCAGCCCCACCCATTCAACAGTTGACTGACATTTGGGTTATGTCTGCTCTTTGTCTCTTTTGAATAGTCTTGGTATGAATGTTCATCTACATGTTTTATGTGAAACAGATTTTTGTGGCTCACACTTTTGCTGTTCCTTTGGCATCCACTTTAGGAATTAAATGTTCGAAAAGTTACATTGTCTACTGATAAAAACAAGTATGGTATTCGACTAAGGGCAGAACCAGATCACATGGTCCTTGGAAAGCGTCTGAAGGGAGCCTTTAAGTCAGTGATGATGGCCATCAAGCAGCTCAGCAGTGAGGAGTTGGAGCAGTTCCAGAAGAGCGGTGGGTATCTGCCCTCATGTCTCAGCCCAGTGGCTGCTTCATACTTAGGCTCCTGTGGGAAGTTTTCATGTCTTTCTTAAAACCTTCATCCTATTCATTAAAACAAAAGTTGTAAATTCCAGGAAATCTGCTAGGCATGTGACTGGTGTCCAGCTTCCTGTTGTAGCCCCTGGGTGCTGGTGCCATGTCAGAGTTTGCCTTCTTTCCTCTGCTTACATGCACTTCCACAGTCAGCCTTCGTGGAGTGGCTACAGTCGGCATTCCTGAAGGTGGTCCGTCACGTCAGCCACCATCCGCACTTCCTGCTGCTTGCACTGGGTCGACACAGTACCCAAACTTCACACTGTCCCTCATTTCGCTGGCACCAGCCCTTGCTAGCTGGCAGAACACCAGTGTCATCAGAGGAGGGCACGCTGTGCTAAAAGCAGGCAGTAGAAGAGGACTGATGGAGTCTGCTTTCCCATAGGGAGCATTGTTGTGGAAGGCCATGAATTGCATGAAGAAGACATCCGCCTCATGTATACCTTTGACCAGGCCACGGGAGGGACGGCACAGTTCGAAGCACACTCTGACGCTCAGGTATTTTTCTGTTCTCTCAGAGATTGTTCTGTATTTATTGATAACCCCGAGTTGTATGGCCCTCTCCAGCTTTGGGCTCATTGTGTAGCTGAGACAATTCTGGAACTCGTACCCACTTTCTGGGGAGTGCCAGGATTGCAGGCTTGAGCACCATCCCCATCCTCCGAGGATGTTCATGACTAATAGGTGTGAACGTAAGAGTGTATTTTACACATGCCTCACACACATATCAGTTAATTCCTGTTAGAGCTGCTCTGTTGAACTTCTGTATGGGTCCTTATTCTTGGCATTTGTTCATCAGACACCTAAGTAAGCATTTTGTGATCTGTTCTTATGAATAATTAGGACATAATTATTGAGTTGCACAAAAATAAACCCTTAAAACACATCATGGAAGGTTGTGAGCTTTCATGTGGGTACTGGAAACTGAACCTGAGTCCTCTGCAAGATCAGCAATCTGAGCTATCTCTCCAGCCCTAGAACCTAGTTTTACTGAGCTTTTTAAAAGACCTTTTTTTTAAAAAAGATTTATTTACTATATATGCCTTATTCTGCCTGCATGTGTGCCTGGTGGCCAGTAGAGAGCACTATATCTCATAGATGATTGTGAGCCACCGTGCATTTGTTGGGACTCGAGCTCAGGACTTTTGGAAGAACAACCAGTGCTCTTAACCTCTGAGCCATCTCTCCAGCCCCAGCTTGTCTTCTTTTAAACATTTATTTCTTACGTTGTGTTCATGGGTATGTGGGTGCAGGTGCCATAGCATGTATATGGAGGTCAGAGGACAACTCACAGGAGTCCGTTTTCTCCTTCCACCATGGTGGTTCCGGAATCAATCTCTAGGACACTGTCCCACCTGCCAACCGTAGCTCTGTTTCACCAAGTTAAAAGGCAGTGATCTTACTTCATTGTCACGTGCACTGTTCCTTGTATAGGCTTTAGTTCTCTTGGATGTCACACCTGACCAATCGATGGTGGATGAAGGCATGGCCCGGGAAGTCATCAATCGCATCCAGAAACTTCGCAAGAAGGTCAGTTTGTCTTTTTAGGAATAAGCTCTAGTTTTTGCTTTGTGCTGGTTTATTTTGGATGTTGGGGAAGACAGACAAGGCAGGCAGTATAAAGAATAGTTATCAATTGATGATTCATTAATCAGTAGTCGCCGATTTTACTCTGGAGGAAAGTCAGGCCCCTCCCTCCTTCCCTGCCCACTCCCTGACTGGGTACCACTCACTTTCTCTGACCAGTGCTTTTAGCCCATCCTTCTTCAGATCCCTTCAACAAAATTACCTTCCAGAAAGATGGCTCTGGCTGCTACAGAAGGTAACCAGAGATGACAGGTGTCCAAGGAAGACAGAGTCAGTGTGGAGGGCTCCTAGCTGAGGAGAGAGATTGCTGGGTCTGCACAGAATCGGGTGGTTTTCCTTGTTAAGGGAGGTGAGGAAGGTGCACATGCCTCTGCCTGCAGGAAAAGGCATCACTGAGCCTATGAGGTCTGAGAGTCAGAAAGCTTTACTCCTGGAGACAGTGCTGCCTAGGAGGACTTCCATAGGTGCTCCTCCCCAAACCTAACCTCATGAGCCCAGGGTTCGGTCTGAGAAGGGCGCTTCAGCAGGTAGCAGGCATTTATGTCCTGGTTCAGAGCTTTGCAGGTAGGTTTGCAGTCATTCATTTCGGCACTCGTCAGGGGCTGATTGCACTAGGGAAAGACTGCGCCTTCTGCCCCCAAAAGAAAAGTGGTAAAAGAACAGAAAGCAGCAGGTTCCAGTCTTACATGTGACCTGAGGAGAATGGGCAGGCACGTCCTTCCATGACAGTTCAGCACACTCTTGTTTTCATTCGACAGAACCTATAGTTTTTGTGAGCAAAATGTGCTTAAGTTTTTCTGTATTCTGTTTTAGTGCAATCTGGTTCCAACTGATGAAATAACAGTTTATTATAAAGCAAAATCTGAAGGCCAATACTTGAATAATGTCATTGAAAGCCACACTGACTTCATATTTGCCACTATCAAAGCTCCCTTGAAGCCATATCCAGTTGCTACATCAGATAATGTCCTTATTCAAGAACAAACACAGGTGAGTTCCAAGTTGTGTGGAAATACTGGTGTTCCATACGGGGTTTTGCCTTATGTTTGTATAGTTAAATCCTGATAAATCTGAGCGTACTGTCTTATTTTTCCATTGCTGTGATAAAATATTCTGACAAACAGAACTGGTGGTGGAGAAGGCTCATGACAGGAGCATGAGGCAGCTAGTTTCCTTATATCCATAGTCGGAAAGCAGAGAGCGGTCTGTTTCTGTGCAGTGCAGAACGCGTGCCCAGGGGGTAGTGCTGCCCACTCCTAGGGTGAGTCCTCCCACAGCGAAGCCAGTCAGGGTAGCCCCTCAGGATGCCCAGAGGTGACTCCAGGTCCTGTCAGCAGCCAACACATGCATCATGCCTACAGAGAGGTGAGTGCAGGCTTTGGGCTGGAGCACTGCTCTGTAAGTTCTGGGCAGGGGCCGAGAGGAAGGCCAGAAGAGGAGGGGAAGGAAGGCAACAGAAGCATCCTCGTGGCAGTTGTCCTAGAAACAGCATCCAGGGTGGGGAGATGGCTCTGCTGACCTGTTTTCTCTAAACTAGAAGAGAGGATTTTGTGGTATCTGGTTTTCGTTAAAAATAAGTGACAGTTGATGTAACAATTATTTAACTTGTCGACAGTGGGTTATGAACTTGCTAGCCTTTCCTGTTGCAAGTAGTACTTACAAAAAGTTTATTTTTTGAGCTTAATATAATTACATCATTTCTCCCTTCCTTTTCCTCTTTCCAAACCCTCCCATGTGCCCATTGCTTCTCTCTTTCAAACTCATGACCTCTTTACATGTAGTACTTTTAGTACTTTTACTATGAAAATTTGGCACTAAGAATGAAAAAATGAAAAAATGAAAATGAATGAAAAAATATTGGCCCATAGTTCAGAATTAGGTCATTTATTCAATCATTTTTCTTCTTATTCCTAATAGTAGGATAGACAAGGAGGGGCAAAAGTGTCAATTGTCTTTTCAGGTGACAAAGACACATTGTTTCATTCACTATTTTTCATATTGCTTACTCACCGGACTTTGTGAAAAGGACCATATACCATGTAATTAGAAAGCAGCATCTTTAAGAGCCCAGGTGAGGGGCTGAGTGAGTTATGGCTGCAGTGCTTGCCTGGAGCTCTTTTTCTTATTAAGCAGTGTCTGTGTGACTTGCTGTGGGGCCCAGCACAGCCACGCAGTTGCTAATCGCATGCTCTCTTGCTCAGTTAAAGGGGTCCGAGCTGGAAATCACACTCACCAGGGGATCATGTGTGCCTGGTCCTGCCTGTGCTTATGTGAACCTTAACATTTGTGCAAATGGCAGTGAGCAAGGTAAGTGCAAATGAAACCTGTGCTGTGTGTGGCTTGTTTTATTTACTTACTACCCTTGAGATGTGTACTGTGTGGCTCGGTCTTGGACTCACTATTCTCTTGCCTCTACCTCCCAAGAGTTGAGATTACAAGAATCCATTATCTAAAGAACTCATTTAGGTGGCAAAATGCAAACATTATTTAATTTTACCAATGCTCTGATGACTGCCTTAAAAATTTCTGTAGATAATGGGTAATGGGCTTATTGCCCCTGCAAGCTGGAGCCAACATTGTTTTTCCATGTTTGTCCTGCTGAGTCTACCTAACACCCTACATATTCTGTGCAAAAGCAAATGTGAGATTCTTATCCGCAGAGGTAAGAGGGTCCTTCAAGAGGAACCTTGAAGCCAAGTGATAATAGTGGACAGTTCCTCTGATTCCGGACTTGTTTTAATTAGCCCAAATCTGCAGAGAAGTGCCTCAACGAAGTTCTGCTTTCTCTGGAGAAAACATCAGAACAGGGACAACTTAGCAAATAAAGTTTATTAAGACAATAATTGATCTGTTCCATCCATCAGGGAAGAAAACAGAGAAAACCAAGCAACTATTACTTCACCAGTGCCCACACCAAAGCCCAAACAGCGAAGCTAGGCTTACGATACTCAGTCCCCACCGTGTCGTAGAGTAGCACAGGCCAAGCTTCGTCATAACTTTACGGTAGCAAGCCCCTCTGCCTAGTAGTGTCAAGAGCAATGTAAGAAAGCAGGCGACCCACTCACGGCTGCATGGCAGTAATGAGGTCAGATACCATAGAAGTGTCAGCCTGGAACCCATTTCAAGCAATAAAACAGCATTGTGTTTCTGATCAGCGAGGTCTTGGCGGAAGCCTAGCTGAGGGTAAGAACTCCTTTCCCTTAGCCTCTGGCCAGAAGTCCTGCTCTTGATGTCATACAGGCGGATGCTGAACTCTGCTTTAGCCATTCCCATGTATTTCTATGTAATATATACATTATATATATATATGTATATATATACATTATATATCTATATTTATATATATATATAGTATTGGAGATTTGCAAAATGCACAAAATAGAAAATAAGGGTTGGATGAGGACAGATTGGTAGTTTTATCCCTTGACCCACTGAGATTTGCCAAAACCCTTCTGAGTAGAAATGTGGTGTTTGCTTCTATAAGGCCTTGATTTCGTGTTGCTGGACTTTCTTCCAAATTTTAATGTGTTCTTTAAGTTTTACTCTCACTAAATGAAATCTTCGTTTTGTGGCTTTCCCAGGTGGAGTGTTGCTTCTGGAGAATCCAAAAGGTGATAATAAGCTGAACCTTGTAAAGCTGAAGAGCGTTATTACCAGCGTATTTGGTGTTAACAACACAGAGCTGTCAGTCTTCCATGGCGAGACAGGTGTGTGCAGAGCGAGAGTGTCTTGTCACTCAGCTCAAGGTGGCTTGGTAAAGGTCTTTGTTTGGTGTCAGCTGTGTGGCAGAGCCATTGTGTTTTCCTGACGCTGAGGCATCCGTGTGGCTCTTCGGCAGTGTCTGCCTGCCACGTCCCTCCTGTGCACCCCCCTGGTGAAACCTGGGGCTTACAGGAAGCCAAGGCCCCCATCATCCCTGTCCCTGATAGCCATGAGACAGCTCAGGACTCAGCTCTCCTGCTGAGCTGTGACTTTATCACACAGTTCCTGAACCTTACTGAATCAGACCTGGAATCCACTTTTAGAGAACATGTTGGGAAGGTGGCTCAGGGAATAAAGCTCTTGCGTGATGAATGGAGCTAGATTCTCAGCCTTCACCTACAGAGCTGTGTTAATGCGATGAGCTCCTACACTGTGAGACAGTAGGGTCTTGGGCTCACTGGCTGGCCAGCTTAGTCCCAACCAACGAGAATTAAGTGGAGGGCAGGGAGGTGGCTTAGTGGGTAGCAGTGCTTGGGTCTTTCAGAATAAATGAAGTGGGAAACAATCAAGGTCAGCCTCTGAGCTCCACTTGTGCACAAACACAACTCACACCTTCACACAAGCACATACAACACACACACAAATTTTTAAAATGAATTAAAACTTGTTTGGTGACTTTTATCATTATTGTTTTTGAACTAATAGTCTTATGGTAAATTTTGAGATTGTCATAGAAGGGGATGAAAATTTTAAGAGGAGCCTTAGTATACAAGGGAAATACTGAAAGGGAAGAGAACAGTTTACATTGAAATTTAAGTTGTGGGGGTCGGGGGCTTAACCCAGTGGTACGGAACTTACCTAGCAAACACATACATCTAAGCTGAATAATGGGTGTTTTACTATTTACTTTTGCAGAACTCGGATAATAACCTACTTGTAAGGTTTATTACAGGGTTGGAAGTAGAGGCTGTGCTTAGCATGCAGAAGGCACTGGGTTCACTCCCACCACCAAAACACCTAGCTTCATACTATTTGGTTATCATTAAAGCATGGCTTTGTAGAAAAAGCAATGTCCTTCGATAAACATGTGAAGTGAAAACGTCGCTGTGTGAGGATGGATAATAGTGAAGTTGGAAGTGAATACTAGTGAAATAGGAAAGAGAAAGTGACTTCAGAATTGTTACTTCTAGAAATACAGAACCAAACTGACTTGCTGAATCTCAGTGGGAGGACGCTGTGTGTGACCACGGGAGCAGCCCCCTCTGCTGTCAGCATCCCCGGCACTCTCCTGTGTCAGTACATCAACCTGCAGCTCCTAAACGCAGAGCCACAAGGTATGTGTGCCCTCGGAACTCAGCTCGGGCAGCGCGGGACATCCCAGTCCTTCCCAGGCTCAGCTCAGACCTGGGTGTAATCTTCAAACCAGCTTCAACATGCAGAAGCCAGCCAGCAGTGGCAGTGCCCCCACCTGTAAACCCACCACTCAGCGGCTGAGGCAGAAAGGTTACAGGCTTGGCCATCCTGCGCCATGTCATGAGCCCACACCTCTCTCATTATTAATTCCCATGCTGCTTCAGGGAATACAGTTGTCTTGGAGTTTGTTTGTTTGTTTATGTTTATGTAGAAAGACCACCATCCTTTTGACAGTCAAGAAACAAAAAGACTCTTGTAGATGAAAATTACATCTACATGAAACTACGTTCCTGAACTATTGATTTTGCAGTGTGACCTTATGTTTGTTTTCTTGGAAACTCTTCTGAAGAGTTGGACACCTCCACCTCCACCCACAGGCTTCCTTGCCGCCTTTCCCCCTAACATTTCAGGATCTTCATTATACATTTTTCGCTGGAATCCTTGTCTCTTCACTTGACCATGAACTGAAAATTGACTCCCCAGCGGCTGGCTTTCATATGTCAGTTTCTTTCATCCCTCCTCCCCTTCGCCTTTGTGAGCTGTTTAAGGTTACTGCAGGGCAGCCTGTGCCTGTGGCTTAAGCTCCACCCTCTTCAAAGTCTTCCGTGTTGCTGGTTGGTGCTGCTGCTGTTGGAACATGCGTTCTTAGGAATAACCTACCCTCTTCTTCCCTAGAGTGTCTAACGGGGACTGTGGGCACCCTCCTGCTTGAAAACCCACTTGGACAGAATGGACTCACCCACCAAGGGCTTGTGTACGAGGCAGCCAAGGTGTTTGGACTGCGGAGCAGGAGGCTAAAGCTCTTCCTGAATGAGACACAAACTCAAGGTGAGGTAGCCACTACCATCAGGCTTCTCCTTCTTCAAAATGAGGCTGTGGCCAGTAACTGTATTTTGTCTATGAAAAGTAAGCTTTGTGTATTTGTCTTGTTCCTTTTTGCAGTTTCCTCAGAAATTAACCTTAATACAGTTAAAAATAATAATAGTGACGTGTAGCTGAGTGATAGAACACTTGCTTAGCATATGCAATTCTTAACTTAAAACCCTGGTCCCATGTTATTTAAAGTGGTGAGAATAAAAAGAATTCATTTTTTTTAAAGATTTATTTATTTAGTGTATGAGTGCCCTATCTGCATGTACACCTGCAGACCAGAAGAGGGCATCAGATCCCATTACAGATGGTTGTGAGCCACCATGTGATTGCTGGGAATTGAACTCAGGAACTATGAAAGAGCAGATAGTGCTGTTAGCCACTGAGCCATCTCTCCAGCTTCAAGAATTCATTTCTTAGAAATAACTTTAAAATTCATACTTCTGGGTAAAGTACTGTATTTACCGACCTTAAATTTAAACCTAAATTGATTCTTCAAGAATCAACTCTCATTGGAAACTTCTAGCTGGTAGTCCAGTCAGTTTCCTCCCTTTTCAGTTTATAAAGCTGCATGCATCTCCTCAGTGGGCCACATAACACTGGCCGATATAGAACAAAAGTTGACATATTTCTCACATATGTCTCTCTACTGCCCGCTTCTCTTACCCTGATCAGAATTTTCCTCTGTCCTTATGTTGCATTCTGGAGTTTTCACCCTGGTCTATCTTTCTTAGCCTTGTGTAAGATGCTCTCGTGGACTTAGCTTCTTTCGGGATTCCCTTTGTCTTTGATTGCTCTGAAGCCTTGACTGTGATAGACTTAAGTCTGTAGGTTTTTAAATGTGTTCATTATTACGTGTATGATGCAGTAGGTCACACATGCCGCTACAGTGCGGGGACAACCACAGACATTTCCTCAGACCACCCTCGGCTTCAGCAATTTTCCAGAAAGTTCGCAGGCTCACTAATCGGTACCACACTCACACGTTTGTGTATCCTATCAACTAGAGCTAACCAGAAAAAGAGATATGTAGTGCAGAATAGGGCATCAATCAGGTCACCCTTTCCTCACGAGGGATGGCCAGTGTTACCTCCTCCTCCAACCCCAGTGCTGTGACCACATGGTGTCATCACCTAGGGAAGTGTGGTACAACTTGGTGTCCAGAGCTTTGCTGAGGGTTAATATGTAGGCATGATTAATTCATTGTCTGCGTGGTTGGTCTGTCTCACAAGTTACCAACCAGTCTACACCCTTCAAGCTACCTGCCCTGAGCCACCTCACTAACAGAAGCTCATATGTAATCAAACCCCCACTGTAAACAACAAAAAGAGTCCTATCAGGACCTGCCATGGTAGGAGCTAGGACAGAGGTCAGAGTGGCCTTAAGATGGGGCCCCAAACAGGCAGCTAACAATTATTTGTTTACCCACTATAGATAGAATATTGACTTTTTGAAAAATTTCTCTCTTCCAGAAATCACAGAAGATATCCCAATGAAGACTTTGAATATGAAGACTGTGTATGTTTCTGTCTTGCCAACAACTGCAGATGGCTAATAGTTATCAGTGTGCCCTCAGTCAGCTCTGCCCTGAATTCTGCCCATCTCTACACATACACACATGGGCTCAGTGAAGGTGTTTTCTTTGGGCACGTGTCTAAAATGCTGCTTTGAACCCACAATTCAGTTGGGATTGCCTGACTTGAGACCTCACATAACGCTCACACTTAAACACCTATGCGGGCATGTTGGGGGAGGGTCCTTAGGTTACCTCAGCACCACAGAGCTTATTTCTCTACTAGAGTTCTTTAGTACAGAAAGTAGGAGTGGTTCAAATGGCACAGTACATATACGTATATATATGGCCTTGTAAAACTGATTGGAGATCTTGTGAAGAAATGGATATGTTATATATTTCTGCTACCTGGATTTTCCTAGGTAATTTGATGAAATATTTTAAGTTTGATTAAATCAAAACAGTAAACACTCTCTCATTGTATTGGAAGTAATTTATTCTCCTATAGTTTCATAAAACTTGAAATTTGTAATTTTTGAAAAACTAGACTTAACCATGTCTACATACTAAGGCAACGAGTTGAACATTTAATATAACCTTTTCCCAAAATTCTGGGAAGCAGATGAGAGAGAGAGATGAATACATTGTTATTGGAGGAAACCTAAATGAAGGATAAAGGGGGTCGAGACAGACACTTCAGACCTCAGATTACAGAGACTTCAGACTGTGTATGGTCTGACAAGTGAGAAAAGGAAGGGTTAATGATTAGGGAAAGCCTAGGATACTTGCAGTGATGCTGGGCTTCAGTAGGCACATCCAGAGGGCTTAGGGGTTCTTTGTTCTGGACAAGGAATGGTGCCAAGGCATGTGGACCTCAGTGGAAACAAGGACCATTGCTAGAAGAGGATGCGCTACCAAGGGAGGAAGTGGGAACAGTGACTATTTAGGGTTTGTTTCATAGCACAGTCTATATATATATATATATATATATATATATATATATATATATATATATATATATAT